>NW_012148363.1:487638-491224 GCF_000956105.1 Propithecus coquereli | reverse complement strand
CCCCGTGGCACACTGTTCTGTAACAGATAATGGGTAGGGACTTCCTGCTTGGTTTCAGGAATGTAAGACAAAAGGCCTACAAACACAAGGCAGATTCCATTCTGAAGTTAAAGTTAGGTGACTACTTCCAATCAATAGAAAAGGTAATTGAAATTCCAAGAGTTTAAACAATTAATCAAAAACAAGTTAGTTTCAAAATTACAATTAAAATCAAGATGTGTAGACCAGCATTTTATCTTTTATACTGGTATTCTGCTGACTGGTCACACACATCTATGTGTAAGAAATGTTGAAAAACAAAACAATAAATCAAATTCTCAGCTTTGGCACAATGTTTAATTTTTTAAAAATTGTGTGCACTTATTATTGTAATCTTAATATTTGCCTTGAATTTCATTTTCACTGAATAAGTATTATATTGAAAGTGTATTATCATAAGAGGAAATAAATAGCACTATTGTTGACACTATGGATTATCAGTATATAGCCAATACCTGCTTACTTATCACTTATTTACTTATTAATTATGACTTACTTATTAATAATTTATATGTTTAATATTAATCTTACACTTACCTGAGCCTCCCAGATCACAATAACTTCTACTCATTTTAAGGCCTTTTCCCAAACTGAACAAGCAAGGTGGAGTCACTTGGTGTTGCACTCGTATTTACAAGTATAAGGGACAGAATTAGAGCAAAGACTGATGAAAGCCTGCTAGGTGGACTTGAAGAAGCAGGGGGTGGGGGCTGTTGTGATGCCAACATCGTGTTCTACAGTGAAAGAAAGGCCCAAGGTTAAAAAGAGGTAAACTGTGAGATTCTTTGAATGCCAGGTTAGCAAGTTTAGACTTTGTCTCACCAGCTGTTTTATAGCAGAAAAATCACATGATTGACATTTTAGGAAAATCTCTCTGGGCAGAGAGGGGGATGGCTTGATGAAAGCCTATTCTAGAGGCTGGGACAGCTAGAGGACAATAGCTGAGCCCTTGAGAAGAGATGACCAAGGGCCTGATGGGTAGGTCTAAGTGGAAGGGGCTTTACTGAGGTTGTCTTGACTAAACTGATGGACTAATTTTATAATTTTATAAAATTTATAAAAATTCTTAGAGACAACAAAGCATCAATAATTATACTTTTTTAATGAGATAATAAAATATGGAGAAAACTATAATGGGTATTCATTCACTCACGACCCAACTTAAGAAATAAAATGCCACATATATAAATAAATGCCACTCTATGATCTTCCCAAAACTCAAGTCCTCCCTCTTGCTCAGAGGCCACCTATATCATAAATTTAGTACTTACCTATATTCTATTTTTCTCTTCCGCTTACCCCTTTCTTTGTCTGCTGTCACCACCTTTTGCTCAATGAAGCAATATTCACTTGTTAAATGACAACTTTATATATTTATAAAATGTCTATATTCTAGAGGAAGTTACTGACCTCTTTCTTCTCTACAAATTGGACTCTCATGCTGCAGTCATAGCAATCCTCCTCTCCACGTGGCATAAAGCTACATACACTTTCCCATTTATTTTTCAAACATGTGTTGAATACCAATTATGTGCCAGCTATTCTGCTAGTGACTGGAAACACAATGTCAATAGACATGGTAGGCCGATTGCATTTACTTGGTAGGTGTATGGTGAATGGGTAACTTATGGACTCTATTTTTGTCCTCAAGAGCATCTAGAATAATGAAGGAGAAAGACACAGCAATTATTTGACATGTGATATTAAAAGGAAGTATAAAGAGCTATAGGAATATAAACCCAGATATCCTACAGAAGTATTCATTTGGTTTATTCCATGGTGTTTCAGAATTATGTCATTTAATCTTATTACATGTCACTTAAACACTTGTAGACTGCCACCATGCCCATACTTCTATGAGATAGAGATATTAAGACAATGTGCTTACTGGCCAAGGTCAAGACACCCAGAAGATATGCCAGTGCTGTCCAAACAATGTTTACTTTCCCCGTAGTGGTAGTGGAGAGACAACCACTAGGGTTAGCTCATTGCCAGGCATCAACTCAGACCCTTTCCTAACCAATCCCTAGAAGCTCTGTTTACACAAGGACCATTCCAAAGAGATTTACTTGTCTTTCCACTTCTAACAGGGGGGACCTATCTTGACTACAGGGTGAAGAGGACTGATCTCTCCTCCTACTAACCCAGTAATAACATAACCATAGCAAAGCTAACAATAATGACTAACATATATTGGACACTTACTATGTAAGTACTGTGTGTATTCAACTTCACATGCTATAGCTCATGTAAGCCTTACAGACTATTAAAGACCAGATTTCATTATTGCCCCCAGTATTCCTTTGTCCCAAACAGCCCTCAGGGATGTTAAGCAATCCAAGAACACAGAGCCAGAAAAGGCAGAGGAGGCTTATCAGCAAGCTACCAATCTTTTAGGAAAACATTATGGTAATAAAAGTAAGCTTTGGTGCCATTAGCAGGTAATTATTGACAAAACAGTAGTAATAGTAATAACAATAGCAGGATAGTAACGGAAAATGAGGCAGCCTGGGCAGAAAAAGTCCTTGTTGGAGAAGGCATCTTGTCAAAAGTGCAGGGACTGTATTGGTAGCATTGCTCATTTGGTTAGTAGACAACTAAGAATAGGGTAAGGATTCACCTTCTCTTGCTTGTCACATCATGCTGTGGTTTCATATTGCCTGAGGCAGTAGGGCCCCTGCTGCAGTTTGTGTTAGTAACAGAAGAGTTATTTCCATAGTTCCCTTATGGTTTCTACAGACAATAATATATATATTTTTTAAAGCTTGGCTGATTTTATTCATGGAATCCACCCAATAGTTGACACATTAAAAATGGCATAAGTCCATATTTTGTAATGTGTATCAACATCTCACAGTTATGATAGAAAGATCTTTTTAAAATGATATGCATCTATACCAGTCCTGTTCAGAGTATCATGCTGGTGGTCCCTATTATTGATAGGAACCAGGCTGCCTTCATTGGTCCTTGCTGGCAGGTCTCATCGAGGTCCCTGAGAACAGCACAGAGGCAGAATGGCAAATGCTTTCACCTCAGGTACTAACGCCAATGATTGGTAGAGGCTGCAGAGAGCAATGCACTGGTGGAGGCAGACACCTGTGAATTCTTAGGTTGAAATTGATCTATTCTTCAAGACAGAATGATTTACTCTCCTTAGGCACCATCTTTTCAAGAAGAGTTTCACAGAAGGCATAGTATTTGAGATGGATTTTGAAGGAAAAATAAGAATTCGCCAGGTGGGGAAGTGGGTGAAGTCTCAGCAGATGCAAAAACATAAAGGTGTTGGAATTTTCCCAGCCTGTATTGAGATGAGTTGTGAGGTGCAGATGCATTTTTATATGAGATCATACTATCTACCAGTTTTGTGCAGGGCTTTTTCTTAAGTATCATATCGTGCTTTAAAATTCTTTTTTTTTTTATTTCAGCATATTATGGGGGTACAGATGTTTAGGTTACGTATGCTGCCCTTGCCCCCCTCTCCCCCCCAAGTCCAAGTTTCAAGTGCGTCCATCCCTTGGATGGTGCGCATTGCACTCTTTGTGTATGC
>NW_012148363.1:469194-487580 GCF_000956105.1 Propithecus coquereli | reverse complement strand
TAATTTATTTAACCATTCATTTTTTGTTAGGCATTTAGGTTTTTTCCCAAACTTTCTGTATTATAAACAAAGCTATAAAGACTATCACTGTGTATAAATTTCCCTCTGATTTTCTGATTATTTGTTTAGTATGTATTCACAGAAGTGGCATTGCTGAGCAAAAGGGAATGGAAATATATGGGCGTTTATGTTGACAAATTGTTTGTTTTCAGAAAGGTTGTATTATTTGACTTTGCATCCAGTTCTGTGGGAGAGTGTTTGTTTCACCAAAATATTTCCACCTTTGAGTACCAACTTTTATCAAAACTTGCTAATGTGATTGAGGTAAATTGGTGTGTCCTTGTTGAAATTTATATTTCTTTGAACATTTTCTTCCCAATTTAAAATAGTTATTTGTGTATCATATGTCATAATACCCTTCCACCTTCGAAAAAGTTGCTCTGACAGGGAGAGCATCTATTTTTACATTCTTTTTGTCTACAGAGTCAAGGATGTGGAGAGGAGTACTGCCTAACATTTTGATCTAGCCTAAGAGAGGCAAGAAAGGGAGGGAGGAGGAATTTTAATTTCCGAACTTCTGCCCTGCCTCATGTTTGAGTAACTAAAGGTTTCTAGGTCTGTTGTTTGGTAAGTCCCCGGGCATGATCTAGAAGCAGAAGGATAAGAAAATTATAATATAATTAACATCACACTGCATAATATTGTAATGCTTCACATTGCCTGTAAGAAAATTCTTCTCTTCCTTATTTTCTGAAAAGTATTGTCTGCCTTTGCAAGAGTGTGTGTGTGTGTGTATGTGTGTTCTCTTCACAATTATATAAATCAAAATTTACATGGTTACATGTGACAGAAACTAAACTCAAAATAGCTGAAGCAATAATAGTCATTTGTTGGCTTAAGTAACTGAAATGTAGGGGCTCTATCTAGTTACTAAAATTATGATCACAAGCCCTAACATTTTCTCTTTCTTTGTTTAGATTTTATTTTCCCCTTGGGTGGCTTCATTCTCAAAAGACATTCTTCTTGCAAAGCAAGTCCATATGGCTCTCACCAGATCCAGACATTCAAAGACCTTAGTGTCAAAAATCTCAAAAGGAGAGGATGCTTCCTTCCCAATCACTTCTTTAAAAATCCCAGAGAGGACTTTGATTTGTCCATCTTGGAATATCCACCCATTTTTCTACCAATCACCAAAGCCAGGAGTGATGTGGCACTCTGCCTACTCTTGGAACCAGGAGATAGGATCTGCCGCAACAGATCCACCCACTCTAAGAAACGGGACAAGTGTAGTCCACCTAGGATATCCAGGGGCAGTGGTATGCTGGTTAATGTTTAACACTTGGCTCTATGGAGTGGAAAAAAACCCAGATTTGTAGCAACTGCTGATTCCTATGGTGTAAAAACTACCATGATGATTGATTTCAAACCACCAACAAGACACCACAGAAGGAAGAACTGAGAAGAAATGCACACAGTTGGCTTCCTCACACTACGTTATAGTGGGCCCAAAAAGAAAACTCAAGCAGAAAGCACCAAATCCCATCCGAATTGTCATGCTAAATCCCCCAACCCCACTCCATCTACCTTCCTACACAACAAAATATTATTGCCAGTTAGACTGTTAAATTATACTCTGGAAAATTTCATCCCAGGGGTTACCATGATATGGAGAGATGGATGGAACCAGAGATGACCAAAACCTGGGGCAGTGAATAGAGTTCTCTAAAGTGGGGTAGAGACTGCACAGTAGGGATTAAAGGACAGACCCTGTCTTGGAGTGAGGTGTACCTCAAAACTAAGAAACATATGACAGTGATGATTCCCCAAGATCTTTGGAATAGTCATATTTGGTCTTTTTTTAAGGGTTTTTTTCCTACCGTGAAAAATTTTCCACCAATCCCTCAACATTCAATATACCATGCTGCGTACATGGAGAGGAAGTAAACGGAAAGGTGGTCTTTCCGCTATCATTCAGCCACAGAGGCCAACATTGTAGGGAAGGCACTAAACTCAAGGAGAAAAGTAGGCCCAGGGTTTTAGGCGGCAGCAGCAAAGCAAGAGGACATTCAAAGCAGAGTTGAGAGGAACGGAAGCATGTGGAGAAGTTACTGAACATGGAAGGACTAGGGGACAGATGAGGAAAAAAATCTCCCTTTTCCTCAAATACACTCAAAAAACGTTGCCCATAAAAAAGATGTGTTTTCTTTTTGAATGAATTCCTGTCCTATGTCCTTAGTTCTTTTTTTTTTCTTTTGTGCTTTTAGTATTTTTCTTTGATTTTTTTGCTTTAAGTTGGGTTTCCTAGAAGAAGATCCGGAGACGAGGATTTGTACAAAAGGGATTCTATAGGAAGTGTTCCTAGGAAGAACTAATAGGGGAGTGGAGAAGTGGGGTAGAAAGGAAACAGGGCTGTATAGGTTTGTGGCACCAATGAAAGTTTCATGGAGGATGACTTTGGTATTGCCCCCAGACGATAGAGGTCACATCTCCAAACTGTCCTGACCCCAGGACCAGGGAACTCTACCTCTTGGTGCTTGGTGAAGGACTGTTCCTGGGATGGGGAGATTGGGTTCAGATATAAATTCCCAGGCAGTTCTGACTCTCCTTGTGTACAGGCAAAGACGCTCAGGTTGGCTAAGAGCAGTCTCCAAGGAAGAAATGCAGGTGCTAGTGTTAGAAGGAAAAGCACACCAGAAGCCAGTGTGACGACAATGGTAAAGGATCTAAGGGAATAAGAGAAAAGCACTGACAGCGTTTGCTATAATTTTGCTATAATTTGCTGTACTGCAAGTGTTATTATACACTAATAATATTAACTTTTGTCATACTTTGTTTTTCCAAAATCACTACTGGATTTTTAATTCTGGTTATGTTATTTTCTGGTATGCAGATGTTTTCAACGTTGATGTAGAAGAATGTTAATTATAGTTTCTTTGCAAAGAAGGTACAACATCAGTCTTGCTTATCAATACCAACCAAAAGGCCTAACACATATTAGGATGCGAATTAATATTGAGATTATACTGTATATATAGTTTTATATATTCAGTATTTTCCAGTTTTGGAAAGAGCTCTTAATCATGAAAACATAAAACCTTTCCTAGATTTAAAAATATTTCTCTTAAGAGTTCCATTTCAATGTAGGATATATAAAATGCAAGAGAATGTAACTCCAAATTGAAAAATGTGAAAAATCTAGATGATCTACAAAATAATAAATTTTTTTAAGTTCATCAGTAGACTGAGCTCATAAGGCAAAGGTAAATTGCTTCTGAGAGAGGAAGCCTTGGTGAGAGGAGAAAATACATTTGGGCACAGGATCCTGTTCTGATACAAAGCAAAACACAAGATAAATAAGAGAAACATATAACAGAAAGTCTTCATGACCTTGGGTTAGACAAGATTTTGTTTGGATAAGACACAAAAAGCACAACACATAAAAAGAAAAATAATAATAATAAATTGGACTTTATCAAAATTAAAAACTTCTCATCTTTGAAAGCCATCATAGCAGGAAAGACAAGCCACAGACTGGGTGAAACTACCTGCAAAATACACATCTGATAAACAATTTGTACCCAGAATCTACAAAGAACTCTTACAACACAATAAAAAAACAAACAGCCAAATCTTTAAAAATGACCAAAGTTTAGACACTTCACCAAAGAAATTATATGAATGACAAATAAGCGCACACAAAGATGCTCAACATTAACAGTTATTAGGGAAAACAAATTAAGATCACGGTGGGTGGCCAGGAAAGGGTTAACTCGGGAGCCCTGAGTTAGACTGGCCCTTGGAATATTCTGCCTGATAAGTAAGAGTGTTGTCTGCCTGAGGCCTTGGGCCTTGCTTTACCAGTTTGACCAGGAAGTTTATCCTAGCAATGTCATTTTAGGGAACATCTGGTTTTGCTCCAGTGAGGATTTGGTGGCCTGTGCAGTTAGAGGAGCTGTTAGTTGCACAGGTATGCATGGCTTCCTTACTCATACCCAGTAAAATTCTGGACACCAAGGCTCAGGTGAGCTTCCCTTGTTGGAAACCCTCACACATGTTGTCCCACATCACTACTGGGAGAATTAAGCACATCCTCATGCGACTCCACCAGGAAGGGAACACGTGGTCAGTGGTGCCTGTTTTTTCCTGGACTTTTCCCCATGTGCCTTTTTTCTTTGGTGAATGTAGTCTGTATCCTTTGGCTGTAATAAATCATAATCATTAGTATAATAGTTTTTTTGAGTCCTATGAGTTCTTCTAGTAAATTGTTTAGCCTGAGGTGTTATTGGAGACTGCTAATGCAATGACATAATACTACACACCAACTTGAATGGCTAAAATGAAAAAAGATTGACACACCAAGATTTGGCCATGATTAGGAGCATCTGGAACTTTCGTATAATGTTGACCAGAATGCAAAATGGTACATACAGCTCTCTCAGAAAAGAAGTTGGCAATTTCTTATAAAGTTAAGGACATTTATATGACCAGCAAGCCCACTCCTAGATATCTAACAGAGAAATGTAAATATATGTCCACATAAAGACATAGATGCAAATGTTTTTGACAACTTTATCCATAATTGACAAACACTTCAAATATTCAAAGACTGGTGGACAGATAAACAAAATGCAGAACATCCATACTACAGAATAATATTCAGGAATGAAAAAAGAACAAAGTGAAAACATGCAACAATATGGATAAATCTCAAACACATTATAGAATGTGAAAGGAGCAAGACAGACAATATATACTTATTCCTCGTGATCCCATTTGGGAAAAGACAAAAGTAAAGAGACAGAAATAGGACTCGTGGTTGCTAGGGCTGGGATTGGGAAGGAGAGATTGCAAAGGGGCATAGTGAAATTAGGGTAATTGTTATGACCATATATATTTACCAAAAACAAAAATAACTTATGAGTCTAAAAATAATCCATGGGAACATGTCTGATAAAATACATTTTATGATTAAAAAAATTAATTATACAAGGAGATTAGTTAAGTACATATATAAGTAAGATGTTCAAGGACTGAAACCATTGCCTAAGTTTTATGCACCTAGCACAGTGCACTTAATAAATATCTTATAATTTGAAAAGTCTGTCCTAAAACATGCATAATATTTCACCATAAAAATATGTGCACACTTTCTTGGGGATGGGCACACTTGTAGCTCTTGGGCAGTGAAAAGGCAACATATGTAACCAAAATGTTTGTATCCTGTAATATTCTGAAATAAAAATTTCAAAAAATATATTTTTAATTAATTTAACCATTGCCCTATTGTAGGACATCAGTAGTTTCCAACATTTTACTATTATAAATGATGTTATAAGAACATTCTTAATATATTTCCCCATCTTTTCTTAAATTATTTTTATACGGTCTTTATTTTTAAGTCTTTCATATGTATGTATCATATACTAGAGAATCTCTTAAATTTCTACCTATTGTTGTAGTTTTCTAGTTTCCTTGAAAAAAACAAGCTTTTAAATTTCTCTGGGATTTTATTAAGTGAAAGTCAAAAATTTTTTTTCTTTGTCATTGCTTTTAATTTAGAAAGCTCTCTCCATCCAGATATTTGAGTCAGGAGCTTTCTTGCTTCCTCTTCAGTCTCTTTTTTTGTGACCTTTAAGGACTTGGTTTGAACCACTTTGCAACGCTTACGTACTCCTTTGTAACTATCTGTCTGTCTGCCTTTACCCCTTATATGATGTGATTCACAGGGGAAACCACTTTTTATTCAACTTCCCGTGTTGCCGTCTCTGACCACAGTGTTTGGCGTACAGTAGGGACGGCACAAGGGTGTCTGTGCTCAATGAATCCAAGGGGTCTGAAGAGCTGGGTCCTATTCCTACACCTCCCACTGCCACAGTGTGAATGCAGCCCACTCCCTGCATTTGTTTACACAAGGTAAATCCCTGCTTCCCAGTGTCCTGTGTGTAACCCCAAAGGAACCGAGCAACTCTCACCAGAGAAGCATTTGAGTCTGTCCACTGTCCTCCCGCATCAGAGGGCCTCATTAACTTACTCGTAGTGAAGGCGGTTTCTCTGCTGTAAGGAAGGCAGTATATCCGGAGGTTCAGTTGATAGGCTCTGGAAACAAAATTCTTGGGATGAAAGTTGACCTTACTAGTTATAGCTTTGGAAAGTTAGTGTCTTCCTTGTAAAATGGGAAAACAGCTGTAACACCCTTCACAGGATTTGCTGACATAATGTATGAAAAGTTTCCAGCACATAGATAAAGCACAAAAAAGATAATACCTCTTTTTATTAGCTATGTCCTCCTTCCACCCCATCTGTGATGGCTTATGATTCATGGCGAGTTTTCAGCAGGTTGTTGCACACAGTTAGCCCACTGGGAGGAGGGCTGGTGGCAACAGGGATTTGTGCGTCCTCATGCCCACTCACCTTGCTGGCTGGGCAAAGGCAGCTCCCCTACTATTTCTTCACTGAGTCCCCACTACAGTCCGCCTCACAGCTCTGGGACAGACCCATTGGCCATTCATGATTGACAGATGCACTTTCTCAGTGGGCTTTGCTCTTGTGCTCTGTCTGCACAAAGAGGAACCATTATTTTCCATCTCAGTCCTGTCATCACTGCACCTCAATTACCACTCGGTGCTTCCTTCCACATATGCATAAGATAAAAGGTTGGCAAGCCCAGAGACCATCCTTGCCCTGCTTCATGAATGCTGTGAGTTCTCTCCCACCTATTGAAAACTCTTTGGTGTGAGTGCTGTCACAGTGGCTGGCTTCCTCCTGCTCTTTTTATTTTTCCTGTTTGCTTTACAAATTAGAGAGAAAAATTCTTTCCTCATTTTTTATTTCTGTCATGAGGCTGGGAGCTGCACAGAAGCTGGATTTCAAATGTGTCTTTCTAGATGTCCCCACAACAGGATCTCTAAGGGAATCGTAGAATTTGCTTTTAAGATTAAGTTCACCTGGGATAGTACGTGCTGGTTTCTAGGCTGTAAATAAATACTAAACTAGTGGTTATTTCACTAGGATTTTAACTACAGGCTCATTTGCTTCAGTGAAATTCTATGTGAGACTCATTTTTTGAAATGGCTGGTGAAGAGAGACTTCAAACTCTGTATTCTAAGCAAATGGTATAGCCTCCCAAGGCCATGCACCATCTGCCAGCTATGTGTGTGAATCGCCACAGCTGAACTCCCACTCCAGTAAACAACATTAGCAAAAAGGTTCACTTTGCTGAATCATTTTCAAGTCCTGGAAAGAGGTCCATGCTGACATTCAGTGCAGCATAGAGGGGAAACTGAATTTTAGAGGAAGGATGACCTGAGTTTGAATAAGTGGAATAAAAGTGTCAGAATTAATAAAAATAAAATCATAGTAGATGATTCTTATTTGGAACTTACTCCATCCTGAAGCCTGAGCTTAGCCCTTTACCAATACCTTCTTGTTGGATTTTCAATACAATGCTTTGAGGTAAGTACTAATGTTACCTAGCTTTGCAGGTGACAAAAGTGAGACTGAGAGAATTTCAGTGACGGACCTAAACTCACAAAGTTGGCAAATGGTGGAACCAGGATTTAAAGCCTGTCTTATCTAAAACCCAAACTGTGCTCTGCACCTGTGGCCCCCCCAAATCAGGACTGTACAGCAGCACGTCCTCAGCTACCCAAGCATTTTCTGAGGAGCTCATTAAAAACAGACACCCTCGGCTTCACGCTTAGAGATGCTGATGCAGAGGCCTCGGATGGGAGGCAAAGAGTCCTGATGGGAACCACAACATAGCCTCCACGCTGTAATGACCCCTGGACTCTGGATCTGGGTCACAAGATTACAGAAATGCTCTCTAGATTATGGCTGAAGACTAGAGAAAGACTGCAGGGTCTGGAGTTAAGGACATAGGCGTTCACCGTCTGAGACCATATCATAACATATGCCCCTGTGTCTTCTAGGGTTGTAATGCAGGGCAGAAATGATAATGCAGTTTAAAAAAAAAGCCTTGAAAATAATAGAATGCTATTTACACATAGATCGTACATTTATTACTATACATTAATACTATTAATACTATGGTATTCTATTTCGTATTCCCTGGTTGGAGATGACGTCAGTGCTCTTTCCAGAACAACTTGAATCCCGTTTTTACCATTTTTGTGCAAATCTCACCCTCCATGCCCACACCCAGTGCCTTTGTTTCCATCAACCAGCATTTGTGGCCCTTCTGTACTGGGGCAACTGAAGCTGCTTGGTCCTCAGAGGTTCACTTCTGTGGAGGGAAGCCCTTTGTCCCAAGGCGGGCAGATGTGGGAAGAACAGAGGACAGCACACTGGCTCCGGTTGGGACAACTCTGAGGCATAACCTACTTTCCAGCACTCCTCTGGAGGATCAGGACTCTAGGATTGAGACTGAAATAACACCCTTGGTCCTACCTTTCTAGTCCTACCTTGCTCACTTCCTTACTGATCTCTCCCGAGAGAACTTCCTCAATAGAGCACTTGCACAGGAATCTCCCACTGATGATCTGCTTCTGGGAAACCTAATCTCTAAGTTTTTGCCCCAAAGCCTGGCAGCAGTGCCCTTCTATCCAGGACACATGGACACTGACCATCTCATAACTTCCCCTTTGTCTTTCCTTCTCCACAAGCCCAGGACCTTTCTCTGGTTTGGGCTTGTGATGGAGTCCTCAACTCCTCAAGCTCCTCTTCAGAACATTTTCTTTCGGCCTTTCAGTTGATGAAAAGGCCTGAGGCATTGGGGAAGGTCCAGGACAGAACCAGGAGTCGATAGATGTAGGCCACTTGCGTGGTACCATGCCACATCCCTTCCCTGAGGCAATGAGCAAAAAGAAGGGGAACAGAAGAGAAATCAATGGGGGTGACACTAATTAATATTTTCAAAATATTATCATATCACTGTACTCAGTATCACAATTGCTTTATTTGTTTCTGTTTGCTATTTATTTGCTTTTTACTCATTGGTTCTCAGGGGTCAACATTTTGGGAATGAAGATTCCCAAAAGCCACTTCTGCCACTGTTAGATTTTGTCTGCTTCTACCCTTTTCTGAGTGGCAAGCAAGGGACCCTAGAAGTATAACTCTATGATGTCTGATCCCTCTCTTCAACTCTCTCATCCTGTGTTGGACAAGATTCCTGATGTATGAGGGAAGTCAGAACTCTGAAAATTGCTAAGTGAAAAAATAAAATCCCTGACCACTAGAATGATTAGCCTTTTGAACAACTAAACATTTTTCACAATGTGGTCATTTCAGCTTGGTTCATTTATTCAAGCTATAGTAAGAAATTCTCTTTAAAAAAAAAAAAAAATCCTGAACCCTTAGAATTAGTGAGTCCTTTTGCCTGAATAATGAAGAGCTATAGACCCAAAATAGCTATAGGAAACTATTTTAGGGAATGTATTGACACAGTGATCCTTAATTGAATGTTACCAACTGCTTCACATCATACATTTAGAAGGGATCTGTTTATGGTGTTTTGCTGTTCTAATGAATAAAATCAGAATAGTTTAATTATCTTGAAACATCAAATAACCTTTATTTTGACAAATGTCCTTATTGGCTCGGGATTTCAAACCCTAGTAACTAGAGTGAGACAATACAGTTATTTTCATGCCAGCAAAATTAGCAACTATGGGGCATTGTGGATAACAGAAAGAATCATTCTACACCCTGACTTAGTGCCTCGCATAGTCTATGTGATGCTGAAACAGACAGTTGAAAATCAAAATGTTTAACCTCAACAGTTCTTTCAGCTGTTCATTGACAAATAGTTGTGTTGATTGTATTTTACTTCTGGCTAACAGATTTAAGATTTTAAATAATGACTGAGAAAACTGGATTTTTTAAAAAAATTAATTCATGACTGAGATGACTTGGAAAGAAAGGCTGACAAAAGAAAAGAGGGTCCATTTTCAAACAATTTGGATAAAAGATGACTAAAAATGCTATAAATCATGTCAACGAAGGGCCTGCAGTAATAAGCTGCTTAGAACTTACTGGGAAGGAAGGAACACAAAGCCCATAAATGAAGAAAACGCATCAATACTTTTAGGTACGTTGGGTTAAAAAAAAGTGAATCTGAGGAGGGGACGGGTATTTGTATACACAAGGAGTGCAATGCGCACTACCCGAAGGATGGACATATTTGAAACACGGACCTCGGTGGGGGGGGAACAAAGGGCAACACACGTAACCTAAACATCTGTACACCCATAATTTGCTGAAATAAAAAAAAACAAAAAACAAACAAACAAAAAAAAAGTGAATCCCATTTCACAATCTCTTCAGTAAAATTTTAAACGATGGTTATAAACATATTACAGTAACCTGAAGATAATAAAAGTACTATCATAGAGTATTATATTTATAAGAAAAATGTACAAAGTTTCATGTGATCAATGATTACATTCATGGTTATACGAAGATATACACAAAAATGCCAACAGTATTGTTAGGTTTGCAGCACTGTTTTTCCTTTTCTTTGTTTTCAAAACTTTATATAATATGGTTAAATTGCTGGTAAAAACATAAAAATATGAATTCATTGAAAAAATGCATCAGTTTTTAAAGGAGCACTTAGGTAACCTTCACAGAGCTCTGAAATCGAGCTGCATCTTGTCGCTGTCTGCCAGTTGGTAATCATGACATAATTGCCACAGCCTCTGTTCCCTGAAACTTGCAGAGCAGAGTTCAGTGGCTCAGCAAAAATTCCAGAGACAACAGCAGAGTGCTCCTCAAACTGCTGCATCATTAGCACTCACTTGATGACTTTGACTTAGCTAGTGATTCAGAATAGCTGGACTCTTCAGTGTGATGAAGTTTTACCTTTACCAATTTATTCTGCTTCCATTTTCTTTTTTAGGTATGCACATAGAGTGATATACATATATAAAAGATATCTGGCTCTAATCAAGGTTAAGAGGACTCATCTCAATAAGTATAAAAAGAATATTCCTAATGACAGGAATTATTATGCCATAGTTTAATTGGCAGGCGTTTTTCTTCTTTAGTGGTTTGTAAATATTGGCAGATCCTGAGAGCAATGGTGGCTTAGATTGAATGAAACACATCTTTACCATGATGAGGAGACACAGGCATGGTTAGCAGGTTTCGTAGCTACTTTTGTAATCCACTTATTTTGGAATTATTGTCCTCTCCTGTTTTGTTTAACATCATATACATTATTTAGGGGAAAATCATTAATGAAATTAACAGGTAGTTGTAGATGGAAAGAAGTCTCAAAAACATAAAAGACAATGAAATGATACTAGACTGAAGATACTTAAAAATAATCTCAAGAAAAACAAGTATAAGAGACTTCTTATGCCCTCTAATCATTTGGAAGAAATAATCAATGTTTAAGAACAACTATAGATATGAGTATACACAAGAAGGCAACTATTGGGGTAAGGGCTATGGTTTTCATTATCTCCATAGAAACAAAACCAGTGGAACAGAACATCCAAATACTTTGCTACTTTATATCTTCACATATAAACCAACTTCAACCAGTGGCTGCTGCTTACTGAACTATAATACAAATAACATAACTACACTTTAATAAAATGTGGATTAGGCTCCACGTATTCTTTTTAAGACCAAAGAACCCAGACTTCAGAAAGCTGATGATGTCAGATGATCATGTGACTATCTCCTTGGTTTATAGGGCCAGTCTCTCCCTGGAGTAGAGAAAGATGTTTCCCTGGAGACAATAAACATTTCCAATGTCAACTATTCTAGGAAGTGACAAATTATAGGGCAGGAAATACACACTCTGCAGAAAGGAATGAGCTTGAGGGTTGGCCAGGAACTAGTTGGGCCAGAACTGTGTGGTCTGGAGACACCTGAGCATTTGGAAGAGGCAAACAGGATGCTGAATTGCTACTGTCCATGTGAAGGCAAGCAGGGACAAGGCAGACTACAAACCCAACTGGATTCTCTTGGCACGGGTCCTGGCCTATGCACTTTTTCTCTATGTTGTATCTTCCTTATGTAATAGTTTTAATGGCTCCTAATGTAAGTTTACTTTTTGGTGATAAATTGTTTCCTTCCTATTTCCTTTCTACAATGACATGTATTACTATAGGGAAGGGAATAGGGGCATCTACTAGATTCTGTTTATGCATCAGCCCAGATTCATGCACTTGCTTTGCTTTTTGACCTGGGAAGCCCTCAGTGGAATCCTCCTCCTCTACAGGTCATGAAGCCAGTTGTCTTCTGCCTCCACTGCAGCCACAGATGCAGAATTTCGATGCACCCCAGTCCTCCCATATGCGCCTAGGACTTCTCTGTTGTACTGAATCTGGGGGAGGACACCATGACAAACATGGCACTCATGTTACAGTTAAACCTCCATTGAGCCAACTTTGACCCAGAGGATATGGAAACCGGTGGACAAATGCTTCTTCCTTCCTCTCCCCTAGACAGACTGTTGGATATACATTGCCTGCATTTATGCTACCTAAAGATATCCCCAGAGACCAAGAAATTTGCTTGCCATTAAGCTCAGAATACACTTCCTTATATTTTCTCTCCCTCTCTCCTGCTTCCTTGGGATTGCATTTCCCCAATCAAATGTTGGCATATCCATTTGGCCTCAGGCTCTGCTTTGTAGGTGAATGAAACTGACATAGTAATCCCTAAAATCTACTCTAGGAAGAAGGAGGAGATGAAATAAGAAATCTGGCCAGATAGGAAGAAGTGGTGAGAAACAGAATCATATGATGAAAACATAGATTCTGGAGCCAGGCCGCCTGGATTCAAATTCTGGCTTCACTACTTACTTACTAGCTGTGCAACCGTAAGCAAATTATTCAGCTCTTTATGAATACTTTCCTAATCTATAAAAACAGAATAATAACTGAACCTGCCTCACAGGGTTCTTGTGAGGACTAAATGAATTAATTGATAGAACAGTACCTGATACACGGAAAGAGCTATATTAGGGTAAGCAGCTACCATCATCAACATCATCACCAATATCATCATCAACATCATCATCATTTTAAGATCTTTATGGTGCTAGGAGAATGAGATAGAGTGGTATAAAGAAAACCACAAAATTAGAAGTCAGTGTCCTTAATTCTGACTCCCACTAAACCAGGGAATGAGGAACTAGGTGGGGTGGGTGGTATAACTACAAGATGAAGTAAACCACATGGGTTTGGGGAGATCTGAAGAACACCCTAGTTCCCTTGGACACAGCATTTGCAAGTTAAAAGCTTCACCAAGAAGCATTCAGTTCAGCCCCACATGTAATGTGGCTCCAGCGAGAAAGCACAATATTGGTGGAGAACGAGAAGTTGCACCCTGGCTCTGAGCTTCCTGCATGTGTTATGTAGAAAATCCAGAAGCACCAGCACTGGCAAGGATGGAGGGCAGGGAATGGATGTAGGCAAAGTGGTGTGAAGAATTTTCAGAGAATGGGGAGACCAGAAGATCCCTGGAGAAAAGAATGTCAAATCATACAGCACTATACTAGCACCATAGCTTGAGAGCTGAGCTGTGGCAGGGACGATAGCCTCAATCTGGGCAGCCACCAGGACAGGAGCAGACCTCAGCAGGCACCAGCACTGAACACCCACTGGCCATTGCTTGGAAAATAGCACGCAGACCAGAGCCACCTGCCCTACTCCCCCAGTGAAGTTATCTCTGCTTTTCCCTGCACACAGATACCTACTGGGGAAGGCAGAGGAGGAGGGAAGAGAGAATTTTTAAGGAAAAATGAACCACTCCTGAAAAGGACTGCATCTTTGAATTGATTAAATATTTACCCAAACGGTATATTGTAAACTGGAGAAAACTGAGCTCTATTTTCTGTGATATTATAACATACATATATAGATTTTTGTACACAGTTCCCATAGCCCGTGTTACAGTCTTCTATTGTAACATTGGGGTGATTTAGTCCTCAGGAAAAGCCTCAGAAAACAGAATCTCTCCTCTCTCTCCCTCTCTCTAACTTTCTCCTGCCTCCTTTCACTTCTCCTTTCTCTCCCTAAGGTAGGATTCTAATTTCCCTCCGCCTTTCTGTCTAGGATCTGGCCAGCGAGAAATTCTCTGACCTACCATGTCTGATTTTAGGTCATAAGACCCCCGTTTTCGAAGGGATCCTGCCTTAGAGGAGGGAATGCTGCGCAGAGAGGCCAAGAAGAATCTGAGCAGACAGGTCTTGCTGGCTTTCTGTTAGTATCAATCAGATCACACTTTTTGTATGATCACATTTTGTCCAGTCGTATTTCTACATGACTGTCAATCATGCCTATCCACGGAAATCTCCTCAAAAGGCCCAAGAGGATGGGGTTGTAGAGTTTCTGGAATAGCTGAACACGTGGAAGCTCCATGTCCCCACTCTCATACCTCACCTAAGAGATGCCTTAAACATCTCTTCATCTGTATCCTTTGTTGTTATCTTTTATAATAAACCAAAAAGCTTTAAGTGTTTCCCTGAGTTTTGTGAGCTGCTCTAGCAAATTAATTGAACCCAAGGAGGGGATTGTGGGAACTTCGAATTATAGGGAGGCAGTCAGAAGCACAGAGAAAAGAAAAACCTGGGGGCCTGGCGGGGTGGCTCACGTCTGTAATCCTAGCACTATGGGAGGCCGAGGCAGGTGGATCGTTTGAGCTCAGGAGTTCGAGACCAGCCTGAGCAAGAGCGAGACCCCGTCTCTACCAAAAATAGAAAGAAATTAACTGGACAGCTAAAAATACATAGGAAAAAATTAGCTGGGCATGGTGGTGCATGCCTGTAGTTCTAGCTACTTGGGAGGCTGAGGCAGGAGGATCACTTGAGCCCGGGAGTTTGAGGTTGCTGTGAGCTAGGCTGACGCCACGGCACTCTAGCCCGGGCAACAAGTGAGACACTTGTCTCAAAAAAAAAAAAAAAAAGAAAAAGAAAAATCCTGGGGCTTGTGATTGGCATCGGAAGTAGGGGGCAGTCTTGTGGGACTGAGCCCTCACCTGTACGATCTGACACTATCTTCAGGTAGATAGTGTTGGAGTTGAATTGAGGACACCCAGCTGTGTCCACTGAAGAATTGATTGAATGCTTGTTGATGGGGAGAAACCCCCACACATACGGTCACAGAAGTCTTCTGTGTTGATCGTTGTGGTGTGAGAGCTGAGGAAAAGCAGTTTGTGTTTTCTCCATTGAGATCTTTCTAAAAAACTTAAGCTCTTCCCTCTCCTCTTCCTCCTCCATCAGAGAGGAGAGCTCTGGTGCCAGATGACGTCTGTCATAGATCACAAAGGAAATTACATTATTTTTGCGTATTGAAAAAACTCCCAGAAATAACTGGGGATTTAAAAATCATCATTGTATAACTCAAGTGTATAAAGTGCTTATTTATGACAATAAAGCTCTTTCAGGCTTATAACAGTGAATTTTAAAATCATTATACTGGGCAGGCTTGGTGGCTCATGCCTGTAATTCCAGCACTTTGGGAGGTTGAGGTAGGAGGAGCACTTGAGGCCAGGAGTTTGAGACCAGCCTGGGCAACATAGTGAGACCCTATCTCTACAAAAAAAAAAAAGTTTTTTTAAATAGCCAGGCATGAAGGTGCACACCTATAGTCCCAGCTACTCAGGAGGCTGAGGAGGAAGGATCACTTGAGCTCAGGACTTCGAGGCTGCAGTGAGCAATGATCGTGCCACTGCACTGCAGCCTGGGTGACAGAGCAAGACCCTGTCTCTAAAAAACTAAAGTAAAATAAAATCTTTATATCTTTAAAAATTCCCTGCATATTACTATTATCTCTCTCAGGCCACTTCCACTTATTATATATTATCAATTTATTGTTTCTCCAATGGAGCGATTGGGGTAGAAGAGGTAGGTTCCAGATATTTAATGTGTCTGAAAACAGAAAGGGGGAAGAAGGCTGGGCTGTATTCATTTAAAATGGGTAGCGTAGTCTACCAGATTCTCACTGGGGTGAACAGCACATATTCCTTAAGGTCAAGCAAGTACAGAATCTCAAGCATGAATAATTAATAAGGATGTACAAGATGTCAGAACTCACATTCCCTGCGTTTGCTAAGATACAGATAAATTGGAATCTGACAAAAGCAAATTGTGTTTAATAACCCTTAAAAACGTGATCCCTGAAGCATTCTGCACTGCTTTGGTTGCCCCTTGTCCCACTTCTTCTATCTTAATTTATAGTTGACAAAGGCTAGTAAGAAAAAAATGCTTGAACTTAAGTAATAAAATCAGTTACAAAACCACTTACTTTATCACATATTTAATGTGCTTCCCTACCGCTTTTTTTTTTATATAACTTTCTAATCTCTCTATTTAGGGAAGACACATAAAGTATCATTTAGTTTCAGCTGAGAAAGCGTCTTCCAGAGCCAATCCTGGCATCAGCAACATGGAATGAATCAGCCTTGCTAACTTTCTTGCTTAAGCGAAAGGACTGGGTGATATAAACCAGCTTCCCATAGACCCGAAAAATGAAATGCGCTCTGATACCTCAAAAGCAGAACTGCCCGAGACCAAACATAGTTCTACCTTGAGCAGAACTATGAAGCCAGGGAGATATTATATCACTACATAATTCTGTATTCCTCCAAATTTCTATTCACGATTTCTCCTTAGGGGATCTTAAACCAAATCTATTAGTACCTGGCAAATATTATTCATCTGCCTTTCTCAGATTGTCCAAATATGTTCTTTTTTCTTCCTTCAAGAATAGACGGGCCTAGTTAGGGCCAAACTGTATATGTCTTACAACTAAAGAAGAGAAAACATTATACTATAAGTGACTCCAAAAGCATATAATACAAATAACATATTCCATTCCCCCCTCACAAAAAGGAAAGCATTACCAAAACTCAAAGTAGCATTCAAGTTTAAGTGGGTCCAGATTTTTTCAACAACTCTATATTTATACCCAGAGTTAAATTATGTCTTTGGTGTTTTTCTATAATGGTGCTGTGTATGTAAAAAAATATTAATAATACTAAGAACACATTTCTTCAGAGCCTTGATACAACATCCAAAAAGTGAACTAATATTCCCTTTTTTTCCATCTCAAGTAGTTTACCTAGATACTAAGGAAGATTATGGGACTGAAAGTGGGGATGGGAGAGAAGGAGAAAATACATTTTACAAGTTATCAACCATTGAGTACAAATACTACATTGAAAAATAACATTTCCTGATAAAGTTGGAATTTCTAATCACTGAGGAAATGATGCATTATTCACTAAATAGTGTTGCAATAAATTACCAATCATTAGGACAACAACTTAGCATAGTTCATATATTATACAGCACCAAAATAAATTTCATATGATTGCAGATTTAAATATAACAAATAAAGCCATAAAATATTAACAGAAAGTAGAAATGCTGATTTATGTATCATGAGTGGAAAAGAACTTTATAAGGATTGTGCCCAAAGCAGAAACCAATAAAAAGAGATATTGTTAAATTTGATCATATAAAAAGCAGAACTTACGTATATCAAAGATCCACTGGGAAAAAAAACTTAAGCAATACAGAAAATTTAGGAAAAGTTGTTTCCAACGTATGACAAGAATACAACGGAGGTACTAAAATCCCCTCACAAACAAATTAGAAAAATGAAAACATCAGGAGAAAAAAAAACTCAATGAAATGTAAAAGCACTTCACAAAAAGAGGAAAGCACTAGTTCATAAGCATATGAAAAAATGTACAAAACACCAGTAATCAAGGAAATGCACATTAAAGCAATGATGAGATGTTATATTTCATTCATCAAATTGCCAAAGATTTTTTTAAAGCTAAAATTCTAGAGGTTGGCAAGTATTCAGAAAAATAGTCCCTTTGAGGAATATAAATTGTTGAGCAATATGGATGAAAAGACCTAGAATTATTCTTACCCCTTTTCCCAAGGCTCCCACTCCTGAAAATTATCCTAAAGTAGCAGGCATGAATGGCAATTTAATAATATACATCTGAGAATCACAGAGTAGATTGGCTCATTCACCTCCATTCCAACTCCTTTATAGCATATTTCTGTCAATAAATATAGATCCACATAATCAATTTTAATGGCTTCACAATATTGCATTGAGTGAATGTATGATAATTTATGTATTCACTTCCATGCTGATAGACATTGAGGATATTTCAAGATTTTGGTTTTGTTAAAACATGTTTCAGAAAACATCCTACTAAATAAATCTTTGTGTGCATCTCTGATTAGTTTCTTAAGATTAATTCCCAGATACACAATTACTAAGTCGAAGTGGGCCCATTTAAAACTTCAATACACAGTTTTAAAAAGTAGTAATAATTTACTCCCACCATCAATGTACAGGTGGCTTCAGAAAATGTTAACTATCTTTTTTTAGCACTACTTTTTTTATAAGTAAAAATTAATATCTCATTATTTATTGGAAACTTTT
>NW_012148363.1:463570-466609 GCF_000956105.1 Propithecus coquereli | reverse complement strand
GAGCTGCAGTGAGCTGTGAGCATGCCACTGCACTCCAGCCTAGGTCACACAAAACCCCATCTCTAAAAAAAAATAAAATAAAAATAAGAATATTCAGAATAGTTTCATTTTCTCCCTGTTCTCTCAACTCTATTCCTTCCCTCCCCTCATAGAAAACCATTTTAATTTGGTTTTGTTTATCAATCTAGCTTTTATTTGGCCAACATAAACATATGTATATTTGTGTCTGTTTGCTTATGTATATTCACATATATATGGGGGAAATTGTCCCTTTCTAATTGCCAGCAATAATATTGGTGTTATTATTTTAAAACATGTATATACTGTAGGATATTATAAATAAGTCATTATGGTAATGAAAAAAATGAAGAAATTTAGTGTAAAATGAAAGAGATAAAAGTATAAAATAGAGTAATGTCAGCCAAGTAGCAGAATAGGAAGCCCCAGACCCTTCTTCCCACAGAAACACCAATTCAACAACACATGGACCAATTTCCTCTAAGTGAAATCTAGAAAACAATTAAAAAGCCCCTGCATCTCAGGTGAGTACGAACAACTTCATTAAAGCCAGTAGAAAAATTTGTTGCACCCTCTCACCCTAGTCACTCCCCCGGCTCAATGCTATGCAATTGAAAACAATTTCCCAGCTTCCAGCTTCTCCCTGGGAAGGGAAAAAGAAAACTAGACTGTACATCCAATATTCTGACTTTTGGGGGGAGCCGCACAAGGGACTGCCATCTGTCTTGCCTGTCTTTCCTGTCTTTCCTGTCTTGGAAGGTTGATAGGAACGAGCATACTCTACACACCTGAGGGCCACTGAGAACAAAAGACCTGGGTGGCTCACTGCTGCTCCAGAGGACCTGCAGCATGGCAGGCAGGAGCTGATACATCTCAGTGGCTTCTTCCTCAGGGAGAGAGAGAAGAGTGGAGTATGCATACAGCATTCCAGCTTTTTAGACAGCTGTCCAAGGAACCCAATAACATGTCTGTCTCTTCTTCTCAGAGGACTGAGAAAACCTGGAATACTCCAGACACGTGGAGGACACTGAGAACAAAAAAGAGCCGGGCAACATGCTGCTGATCTGGAGGACCTGCGGTATAGCAGAGAGACACCACAGGGAGCTAGAGATTATGAGTTCCTAAAAAAACAAACCAGTAAATTCCTCTAATTATTAATAGAAATCTAAATGCACAAGTCCAGAGAAGACATCCACAGAAAAGATTTGAGAGGCCCTCCAATCTCTAGCCAGATTGATTGGTGAAAGTCTTTCCCTGTTCAAACCTAGAGTGTAAAGACTGGTAGAGTTGGCAGCTTTTTAAAATGTGTGGTTACAAAAACAAAGTTACAATAGACATGGAGAAACAGGGGGAAATGATCCAATCAAAGAAGAAAATGAATCTCCAGAAACCAACCCTAAAAAGGAGGCATATTACATTGAAAAGAGTGAAGAAAGCCTAAAGACCTTATGGGACACCATGAATAGGACCAATAAACACATTATGGGATGCCTAGAAGAAGAGAGAAAATGGCAGAAAGTTTATTTTAAAAAATAATGGCCCAAAGCATCCCAAATCTGGGAAAGGAAATGGGCATCCAGATTCAAGAAGCCCAACCTCTACCAAATGGAATAAATCCTAAAAATTCTATACTGAGACACATTATAATCAAATTGTCAAGAGTCAAAGAGAGAATTTTGAAAGCAGCAAGAATAAAATGACTTGTCATTTATAAGAGAAGCTCCATAATACCATCAGTTGATTTTTCAGTAGAAACCTCCAGGTCAGAAGGAAATGAGATGATATATTCAAAGTGCTGAAGGGAAAAAGCTTCCAACCAAGAATGCTATCTGGCTAAACCCTCCTCCAAAAATAAGAGAAGTAGACTTTGCCAAAACAATAAAAGCTGAGGGAGGGCACCACTACTAGACCTACCTTACAAGAAATACTAAATTGAGGCCATCAAGTTGAATGAAAAGACATTAAATAGAAACATGAAAACATATAAAAGTCTAAAGCAAGCTGGTAAAAGTAAATATATAAACAAATATAGAGTACTGTAGTACTGTAACAGTGGTGCATAAATCACTTTTAATTCTGATATAAAAGTTAGAAGACAAATTTTTTCCCATTACATGTATATATTACATAGTGGTGGAGTCTGAGCTTTTGATGTACCCATAACATGAGTAGTGTACATAGTACCTCATAGGCAATTTGTCATCCCTCACCCCCTGCCATCCTCCCCTCTTTTGAGTCTCCAGTGTCCATTATACACCACTGTGTGTGCCCTTGTGTACCCATAGTTTGGCTCCCACTTATAAGTGAGAATATGTGTCATTTATTTTTCTGTTCCTGAGTAATTTTGCTTAGGATAAGGGCCTCCAGTTCCATCCAAGTTGCTACAAAAGACATTATTTCATTCTTCCTTACTGCTAAATAGTATACATATACACCACATATTCTTAATCCACTCATCAGTTGATAGGCACTTATGTTGATTCCATATCTTTGTGATTGTGAATTGTGCTGCAATAAACATATAAGTATAGGTATATTTTTGATACCATGATTTCTTTTCCTCTGGGTAGATACCTGATAGTGGGATTGCAGGATCAAATAAATGGTAGATATACTTTTAGTTCTTTGAAAAATCTCCATTCCAATCTCCATAGAGGTTGTACTAATTTCCATACCCACCAACAGTGTATAAGTGTTCCCTTTTCACCACATTCACACTAACATCTATTGTTTTTTGACTTTTTAATAATGGCTATTCTAATTGGAGTAATATCATATCTCATGGTTTTAATTTGTATTTCCATGATTAGTGATGTGGAACATTTTTTTGCATATTTATTGGCCATCTGTATATCTTCTTTTGAAAAATGCCTGTTCATGTTATCTGCCCACTTTCTAAGGGGATTGTTTTTTTCTGTTTTTGCTGAGTTGTTTGAATTTCTTGTAGATTCTAGATATTAGCCTTTTATCAGACACATAGTGTGTGAATATTTTCTCTCATCCTGCAGGTTGTCTATTTAC
>NW_012148363.1:458922-461735 GCF_000956105.1 Propithecus coquereli | reverse complement strand
GAAAATTTCAAACATACATAAAAATGGAGAGATATAATACATGGCCCATCCCAGGGTCTACAATTATCAACATTTACAACTCTTGCTGTATTTATCCCTATTTTTATTTTACCAGTTTTTCATTACTAAGGTATTTTAAAGCAAATTCCTAATACATCACCCTTTTATCATTCACTATACATCTCTAAACATGATTTTCTTATAATCTACAATAACATTTTCTTCTCACCTAACAAAATTAGCAATTTTTTGTTGTCATTTATCCCAACCGTAATCAATTTCCCAAGCTGACTAAAAAGTGTCTTTGGTACCTAAACAAGTTCCACACACTACTTCAGATTTTTGTCTCTTAGATCTCTTTTAATCTAAGAAAGTCCTGCTCTTTCTTTTCTCCTTGCTATTGAATTGTGGCAGAAACCAGACCAGTGATCCTAAAAAATGTTCCCACTTTTCAGATGTATCTGTCTACCTCCTATGGTGTCATTTAACTTATTCCTTCATTCCTATAATTCCTGTAAATAGAAGTTAGCTCTAAAGGTTTAATTAGAATTGAGTTTAGCTTTTATTTATTAATATTTATTCTGCAGGAACACTTTATAGGTGTTACTGTGGGCTCCATATAGTCTCACATCAGAGTCAGACAACATCTGATTGTCCCAATGGATTGATTTAGTTTTCTTATGAACTAGATAGAGCTATGTGGTTGCCTTGAATTCTATTCTTTGAATTGCAAATTTTCAAATTAAGAATTTGGCACCTAGTTACTTCAGAGTGTCCAATGATTTTATTTTACTTTTTGTTTCTTGCATGATGAATCTATATGGCTTTGTATATTCAATGTGTCAGTCATTTACACTTTTATTTTTTTTTTTTTTGATGCTCAAATTGTGCTGCCATTTTTGGCCAATAGGAGCCCTTTCATCTTGGCTCCTTTGTCATTTGACATAAAATTAATGTTTTTCGAGTAAATTTTAATTTCAGAGTGGTTTTACATTTATAGAAAACTTACCAAGATAACACAGAGTTTCCATAAAATCCACACCCATTTTCCCCTGTTATTAACTTCTTATATTAGTATGGCACATTTATTACAATTAATGAGCCAATATTGATTGCTATTAATGGAAGTTCATATTTTATTCATGATTTTATTCATACTTTATTCATAATTCCTTAGTTTTTACCTTTTTCTGTTACAGGGTTCCATCCAGAATACCATATTGCCTCCAGTTGTCATGTCTCCTTAGGCTTCTCTTGGTGGTGACAGTTTCTCAAACATTCTTGGCGATTAGTAACTTTTTGATATCTGAAGTCCATCTTGTATATTTCCTGCCCCAGACCTGTAATTCATCATGTCCGAAGGTACCTTGACTTCTTTAGTAGAGAGCTGTATTTAAAGACTACAAACTGAAGAGGAGGTGTGCTCCTTGCTATGGGCTGTCATTGCCTTTAGGCTTTTTCAGTAAATATATCTATGAAATATGTATTTTTGGAGAAAAGTGAATTCATATTGTTATTACCAAAGCAAAGTTAACATTATACGATTTTTACTCAAATTATTTCACTTTTATCTCTTTTCATTTATAATAAAAATCTTGGTTCCTAACATCATAGACATAATTATACATTAGCATTATTTTACAATGTATAAAAAGCAGTTTCAAAATAATAATCACTACTGATAATTAGACTACTAAATGGAGTTTAAGGTTTCTTGGGAAAATTTTTTTCCCTCGGAATATATTCCACTACACGTGTATAATCAAAATACTTTATTCTAAACTCACTTGAAAGAATGCTTCTCTCTCTGCAATCTGATATAGACTTAAGTATGTGTATTTCCATTTGTTTGACGTTTTATGGATTGCTTATTATTTTATTAAGTTTATTTTATGATTATATAACAAATGTATGTTTCTAAGGCCATTTACAAAATATATATTTAAAATTATTTAAAAATATTTATATTTAAAATATATTTAAATATATATGTATTAAAGAATATCTATGTACCTATTTACAGTTAAAATAAAAGATATTGTATAAAAAATAAGGCCAAGCATGGTGGCTCATGCCCTAATCCCAACACTTTGGGAGGCTGAGGTGGTCACTTGAGGCCAGGAGTGTAAGATCAACCTGGGCCACATAGCAAGATCCTATCTCTTCAAAAACATAAAAAATAAATTAGCTGGTCATGGTGGTGTGTGCCTGTGGTCCCAACTACTCAGGAAGCTGAGGTGGGAGGATTGCTTGAGCTGCAGTGAGCTGTGAGCATGCCACTGCACTCCAGCCTAGGTCACACAAAACCCCATCTCTAAAAAAAAATAAAATAAAAATAAGAATGAAGTATTTCTAATGTACATAAAAAGAGAATACAGTGAGGCTTCCCTTTTTCTACTTTCTAGGTTTAAGAGTTGCTAATATTTTCATATTTACTTCATATCTGCCCTAATAGAAACTGTAACTAAAATATTCATACCTCCTGCTCTGCCACCTCAGGTAACCACCAATGCCAAGTTAGTACCTTTAGTTCCCAAGCGTGTTTTGGTACTTGGTATATTATATAGTGTATCCACAACAATTATATGTGAGTTCATTTTTAACATTTTACATAAATGGCTTAATTCTGTATTCAAACAGTTTGTATTTTTAAGCTTATCTTTATATTTTTGAGGTACGTGTAGATATTCATTTTAGCTGCTATGGAGAATGCTAATGTATGAATAAATTATAGTATACTTATGCCCTTGCCAAGAGAAAATTAGAGTTTTCAATTTTACACTGTTATAATTTTTCTGCTGAGGAACAATCTG
>NW_012148363.1:441564-456638 GCF_000956105.1 Propithecus coquereli | reverse complement strand
TTTTGCCATGCAGAAAAAAAGACAAAATTAAAAAAAACTATAAAAATATATTCATGAATATACAATATATAAAGGTGCAATTTGTGACATCAGTAACATAAGTGTGTGGGAAGGGAAAAGTAAAGATATAGAGTTTTTGTATGCAATTGAACTTAAATTTTTATCAGCTTAAAACAGATTGTTATAACTGTAAGATGTTTTATGTAAGCCCCATGGTAACCACAAAGAAAATACCTATAGAAGTTACACAAAAGAAAACGAGAAAGAAATCAAAACGTATAACTACAAAAAAAAATCAATGAAAGACAAAAGTAAATAAGGGAGGAAAAGAGGGACAAAAGAGTTATAAGACAGAGCACAATTAACATAATGACAATAGCAAGTCTTTCCTTATCAAAAATTACTTTAAATGTAAATGGATTAAACTATATAATCAAAAGACATATAACAACTGAGTGAGTAAAAAATAATATCAAATTACATGCTGCCTACAAGGTACTCACTTGAAATTTAAGGACACACACAGCTTAAAGTGAAGGGTTAGAAAAATGTATTCTATGCAAATGGTAACCAAGTGATAACCAAAAGTGAGCAGGGTGACCATATTTGTATCAGACAGAATAGAATTTAAGTCAAAAACTATCACAAGAGACAAAGAAGAATGTTATATAATGATGTAAGAGTCAATTCATCGGTAAGATGTAATAATTATATATGCACCTAACAGCAGAGCATCTAAATATATGAATCAAGCATTGATGGAACTGAAGGAGGAAACAGCGACATAGTAATAGCTGGAGATTTCAATACCCCCCTTTCAATAATGGATAAAATATTCAGACAGAAGACCATTAAAAAAACAGAAGACTTGAACAACATGATAGAGCAAAAGGACCTAATAGACATATATAGAACATTTCATCTAACTGCAGCAGAATATACATTCTTCTCAAGTGCATACAAAACTTCTCCATGATAGATCACAAGTTAGGTCACAAAAAAGATCTCAACAAATTTAAGAAGATTGAAATCATACCAAGTATTTTTTCCAATCACAATGAAATAAAACTAAAAATCAATAGCACAAGGAAAACTAAAAAAATCATAAATATATGAGAATTAATACGTTTTTGAACAACTGATGGTTCAAAAAAGTAATTTAATTTAAAAAAAAAACTCAGGATGCAGTAAAAGCAGTATTAAGAGGGAAGTTTATGATAATAAATGTCTAAATTAAAAAAAAAAAACTCAACCTAATTCCACAACTCAAGGAACTAGAAAAAGAAGAGCAAACTAAACCCAAAGCTAGAAGAAGAAAGGAAATAATGAAGATCAGAGCATAAATAAATAAAATAGAGAATAGAAAAATCAATAAAACTAAGAATTCATATTTTGAAAAGATAAAATTATTGACAAATATTTAGTTAGACTAAGGAAAAAAAAGAGACTCGAGAAAAATCAGAATTGAAAGAGATGATGTTACAACTGATGCCACAGAAATGAAAAGGATTATAAGAGAATGCTATGAATAATCATACACCAACAAATTGAATAACCTAGAAGAAACAGACATATTGCTAGAAATATACAACCTACAGAGACAAAATCATAGAGAAATAGAAAATCTGAATGGGCTTATGACTACTAAGGAGATTGAATCAATAATCAAAAACCTTCAAACAAAAAAAATACCCAGGACCATATGGCTTCACTGGTGAATTCTACCAAACATTTAAAGAAAAATTAATGCCAATCCTTCTCAAACTCTTCCAAGAGAAGGGAACACTTACAAACTCATTTTATGAGGTCATATTACCATGATAGCAAGACGCTTTATAGGACAATATAAAGAAAAGAAAACAACAGGCTAATATCCATGATGAACACAAATGCAAAATCTCTCAAAAAAAAAAAATAATAGCAAACTAAATTCAATAGCACTTTAAAACATCATACACCATGACCAAGTGGGATTTCTCTCTGGGAGGCAAGGATTATTCAACCAACAAAACAATCAATGCAATACACCACATTAACACAATGAAGAATAAAAATTACACTATCATTTCAATAGATTCAGAAAAGCCATTTGACAAAATCTAAAACTCTTTCATTAAAAATAAAAGAAATGTATCAAACTAGAAATAGAAGGGAATTACCTCAACATAGTAAATGTCATATATTAAAAAGCCCACAGCTAATAGCATACTCAATGGTAAAAAACTGAAAACTTTTTCTCCAAGATCAGCAACAGGGCAAAGCTGTCCACTTCTATTCAACTTAGTACTAGATGTCCTAGCCAGAGCAATTAGGCAAGAAAAAGGAAATAAAAGGATTCCAAATCAGAAAGAAAGAATTATCTCTTTTCACAGATGACATGAACTTATATGGAGAAAACCCTAAATATTTCACACACAATAAAACTGTCAGAACTAATAAATGAATTCAATAAAGTTGTAGGATACAAAAATCAATTGCATTTCTAAATACTAGCAATGAATAATCTGGAAAAAACTAAGAAAAATTTCCATTTATAATACCATCAAAAAGAAACCAATACTTAGGAATAAACTTAACCAAGGAGGCAAAAAACTGTACACTAAAAACTACAAAATATTCCTGAAAGAAATTAAAGAAGCCACATATAAATGGAAAGATATCCTTTGTTCACAGACTGGAAGACAGCATTATTAAAACGTTCACACTACCCAAAGTATATAGAAACCATGTAATCTCCATCAAAATCTATTTTTTTACAGAAATAGAAAAAAGAATCCTATAATTCATATGGAATCACAAAAGACCCAAAATAGCCAAAACAATCTTAAGAAAGAAGAACAAAACTGGAGGCCTCACACTTCCTGATTTTAAAATATAAATCTACAGTAATCAAAACAATATATTACTCACATAAACACAGACATAAAGACTAATGGAACAGAATAGAGAACCCCGAAATAAATACGCACACACATATATGTAGTTAACTGATCTTTGACAAGGGTATCAAGAATAAATAATGGGGAAAGATATTCCATATGGTTGGAAATACCAACAAATGGTGCTGGGAAAACTGAATATATGTGCACAAAATAATGAACTTGAACCATTATCTTATACCATATACAAAAACCAACTCAAAATGGACAATAATTAAATGTAAGACCTGAAATTGTAAAACTCCTAGAAGAAAACATAGGAGAAAAGCTTCATCATATTGGTCTTGGCAGTGGTTTATTGGATATGACACTGAAAGCACAGGCAACAAAAACAATAATAGACAGTGGGACAGCATCAAACTAAAAAGTTTCTGCAAGTGAAAAAAACAATCAACAGAGTAAAAATGTAACCCTTCGAATGGGAAAAAATATTTGCAAAAAATATACATGATAAAGGGTTAATATTCAAAATGTATAAGGAACTTATACAACTCAATAGCAAAAAAAAAAAACACAATAAAAATGGACAAAGAACTTGATTAGACATTTCTCCAAAGTAGACATAAACATGTCCCACGGGTATATGAAAAGATGCTCAATGTCATGAATCAGCAGGAAGTTGCAAATTAAAACTGTAACAAGTTTTCATCTCACATCTCACACCTATTAGAATGGCCATTTTAAAAAAGATTTAAAAAATAGAAAATAATTACTGTCAGTAAAGATGTGGAGAAATAGAAACTCTTGTATACTACTCTTGCATATTGTTGGTGGGCATGTAAAATTGGGTATCTGCTATGGAAAACAGTATGGGAGGCTCCTCAAAAAATTAAATATAGCACTATCATATGATCCAGCAATCCCTCTTCTAGATATTTATCCAAAACAATTGAAATCACGATCTTGAAGACATATTTGTACTCACATGTTCATTTTGCAACATTATTGACAAGAGCCAAAGGTGGAAACAAGCTAAATATCCATTGATGAACAGATAAAGAAAATGTGGTATATATTAACAATGGAATATTATTCGTCCGAAAAAAAGAAGGAAATTCTGTCATATGCTGCAACATGAATAAACCTTGAGGACATTACACTAAGTGAAATAAGACCATCACAGAAGGACAAATGCCGCATGATGAGATATCTAACTTAATCAAACTCATTGAAGCAGAAAGTAGAATGGTGGTTGCCAGGGGCTGGAAGAGGGAGAAAGTGGGGAATTGCTGTTCAATGAATATAAATTTTCAGTCATGCAAGTCAAAACAGTTGAGAGATCTGCTGTACAGTATTGGGCTTATAGTAAACAATACTGTACTGTTCACTTAAAAAATCTGTTAAGAGGGTAGATCTCATGTATCTTTTATTGTAAAAATGTAAAAAATAAAATAAAGTACAAATTTTTAATGTTAAATTTGCATTTGAAATATCAATATGAATTCATGATAATTTATATTTCCTTCCTCTGTTTCAATAAAAATATCTGAAATCAATGAAAAGCTCCTGTTCTGTTTCTTGCTTTTTCACTTAACAATATATGCAAGAGGTCATTCTATCTTAGCCTATAGAAATTTTGTTGAGTTATAGTTTACATACCATAAACTTTATACACTTTAAGTGTACAATTCAATGACTTCATAAATTTATTAAGTTGTTCAATCTTAATCCAATTTTAGGACATTTTCATCACTCAGTGAGATCCCTCATTCCCTTTCACAGTCCGTTTTGCTATCACTAGCCCCAGGTAACCACTAATCTATTTTCTGTCTCTATGGATTTGCCTTTTACATCCGCATAGTATTCAACTGTACAGATTAACAATAATTTATTCAATCAGTCCCCTCTTGATAGATTCCAGTTTCTTGTATTTTGCTATTACAGATAATGCCATAGTGAACAACCTAAAATCATTTCATTTCATGTGTATAAATCATTTCATACTTTTACTATATTATGTCTATACGTACATTGAGGTCAACTCCTAAAAGTGAAATTGCTGAGTCAAGGATAAATGTATATTTAATTTTGCTACCTGTTGCTAGATTCCTCTCCAAAGAAGTTATTTCATTTTGCATTTTCAACAGCAATGTATAACTGTCTGTTCCCTCAGAGTCTTATCAACAGAGAAGGTATTGAACCTAGGATTTTGCCAATCTGCAATGCAAGAAGTGTATCTTGAAGAATTTTAATTTTATTGCTCTTATATTAAGTACATTTGAACAAATTCATTGTGTGTTTAAGAGCTATTTTCATGTCTCCTATGAAAGGTATTTTCATATCTTTTGTCCATTTTGCTGTAAGATTTTTGGTCTTTTTTCTGTTTTAGGAAACTTTCTAATACTTAGATGTCATTTTTATATAAATTGTAAACATTTATTTCTGTTTTTTTAAATTTTTCTTTGAACTTTTTTTGCCATGAAAAGGATTTTTAACATTTCATATAATCTAATATTTTAATATTTTTTTGATTGCTTCTGAATTTTGAGTCATAGCTAGGTTTTTCCCTATTTCCAGATTATAAAGTTATTTGTCCATATTTTCTTCTTGTACTTTAATATCATGACAATATTCAATGTTAGTGGGACTTAATGCCTCATTTAGTAAGAAATTATCTTTCATGCTAAGAAATACGCATTTCATTTGAAAAGAACCCACTGATTCCTATTTTACTGAACTTTAAAAATGAAAAATGGTTCTATTCCTAGTTCAGAACTGTTGAAGCAGAAAAATTAAATAAAGAAATAAATAAATAGTGAAGAATTCTTGTTTAATTTTGTCTAATGTCTTTTCTGTATCCATGGATATGGTTATATTGATAATCTTGACATTTCTTCAATGAACTACCCATGGACATTATGTGGTACTTTTTAATGTGCCAATGGATTTCAGTTGCTACTATACTTAAATTTTTTTAAATCAATATTGTAAGTGTGATTTTTTTATTGTTTTTTTTGCACAATCATTATCAGAGTTTGATATGAATATCACATGTACATCATAAAAATCTAGAAGTTTCCCTTGTTTTTCTATCTGGAGCACTTTAAGGAAAACTGACATATGAATGTTAAGCAGTTGGGCAGAATTACCTCTGAAACCATCTCGCAGTCCTTTTTGTCTTTTTGTGGAGGGATATGCTTAATATTCTCTCTATTTTGTCTATAGTAACTGATGTGTTTAGATTTTCTGTATTTACGAGGGTCAGTTTTGGTTATTATATGTTCCTGAACAGTTTTTTCATTTAATTGAAGTTTTCAATATTATTTGTTTGCATATAGTTGTGCAACAGTAATTTTAAAAAAATTTTTTCTGTTTCACTGGACAGGTTTCCCTTTATTATTATTCTTATTTCGGTGGTGCCTCTACTTTATTAAATTTGGTTAGCTAGGTTTTATTTTTTCAAAGAACCAGTTTATTCATTTATTTGGTTTTGTCTCATTTCTAATTTGTTTATTTCTAATTTTATTTTTGTTAATTTTTCCTTGTATCTTTCTTTTGGTTTGCTTTGTTGAGCACTTTTATATTTGGGTTAAATTTTTAAGTTGTACATTTTCTTTTCATCATCTTTATTGACAGAGATATTAAATGCTCTAAATTTTCCTCAGAACACTACTTTAATAGTTTCTCATAAATTTATATGTTATGTGTTGTTTGCCATTATTTTCTAGAAATTTTGCAACTTTATGTTTCCCCCTTGACCCAATAATTTTTAAATAGAAAGTTTAACATTTTTAAAAGGATAGTAACTTCTAAAAATTATGTATTTTCTTATAGATTTCTAGGTTTATTGAATTATGTTTAGAGAATCTTAGTTGAATTATTTTACTTTCTAGAATTTATTGAGGTTTTCCTTGTGGTCTAGTCTAGTTAGTTTTTATAAATGATACATGTCACTGAAAAAGGGATAATTCTTCAATTTTGAGGAAAATAATATATACCTACCAAGTTACTTATTACTTGTCTGTATTTTCTACATATTTATTAATTTTTGTCTACTTTATTTGTCTGGTTCACAGAAAGGTATGGTAAAGTCTCCTGTTATTAGTATGTCTCTATTTTCCCTTTCACCTCTTGTATTATCTGCATTACAACTGTTGCTATTGTGTCATTTGTTATGAGTTGCAGATTTTAGGCTCAAAAAGTATACTTCTTCATCTTGGTTAATGTTCTTTAGTCTGAGTCTACCTTTTCTGATATCAAAATTGTGATTCCTGCTTTACTTTTATTTGCATTTACCTGTTATATCTTTACCCATCCTTTTAATTTTAATCTTTTGAATCAGTTCATTTTAATTGTGCATCATGGATACAGCATAGGGTTGGGTTAGCTTTGTTAGTTAATATAAAAATCTCTTTATTTTTAGTAATAGAAATAAGCTAATACTTTTATTGATACTATTGATACATTTGCTCTCAGTATTATCATAACTTTTGTATGTTACATTTGCTACGTACTGTGTGGTCTCTTTTCCTTTCTACTTATTTTCCTTTAGTGTTTAGGAAAGTTAGTATATTTGTTACAGTGCTTACATTTTACTAATGCCTTCATGTAATACTTTTAGTCACCTCTATAGTAACATATTGTCTGTTGGCTGTCTACTATGCAGAGTATTAAAGTTGGCTAGAAAAAGGCAGGGCCATGTGGGACAGACCAAGCACAAATTTAAGGGAGAATTCCCTCGGAATAGGTTTGTGAGTGTGACTTCAAGTCCCCTGAAGTACCTCAAAGGGAGGGGTATAATTGGAAGGCCCCCTGCTGGCCTGAAGGTGCTTATATCATCACTTCCTAGGCCAACAACTCAAGAAAGAGTTAACAATACCAGATTGGGGGAATCTCTAAACAGGATGGGATCATTATCAGGGAAAAAGAGCACAGAAAAGAATAATAGGCAGAAAGATGGTAACAAAAAGACACTTCAAAATCTTGCTTGGATTTGGCTTCATTAGTTAGAGATTTCTACCAAAAGTTCCTTAAGAGACCCAAAGCAAGCATCCTACGATTCAGTTTGAAGCTACTCATTTTATAGTCTAAACTACTAGCTTGCCAAATTTTAAACCCATTCAATTATTCTTGGGAACAGAAAATGAAGTTTGGATTAAATTCTACTGTAGCCATTCTTATGATCAAAGAGGTCTTTTCCACAGAAGGTCCTGACAAGAAAGTTTTGGGTAACTAATGTAGAGTTATAAAAAATTCTGGTGTTACAGGCCCAGAATTGAGCAAAAACTGGACATTCATGATTGAATTTCCAATCCCGATGCTGTGCTCCTCCCCTATGGCTTCACCTCCACTATGCCATTGTCCAGTGAAAGTGCATCATCAGAGTCAAACTGGCTGACTTGACACACTGGTAGTGAAAAGACTAAAAGTAGATGGCAAGAAGCAGAAGAAGTAAAAAGCATACTTTTATCACTTATTTATCATTTATTAAGAAGATTTTAATTGCAAGGTACTGACCTAGTGCTACACTACACTATCTTCTTTGAACAATATGAACGAAGCAAGTCAGGTTGCAAAGTGGGTGATTAAGGCACAATCTCTCATGGCACCCAACTGGGATATCGCGGAGATTGATGATTTAACCCATGTGAGGTGTTTACCATGCTGTCATTGTAGGACCCCAAGAAATAATTGCTAGTATTCCTATGATTATGAACTACTGTTATTATTGGACCAAGGGGAAGGAATTTAGCAGAGATGTATCCATGAAGCAAAGTATACCTCCTTTTGTCCTTCCCTGAGATGGGCTATTTATGAAGAACAATGAAAAAAATATAATTTATCTCCTTGGAATGTTGTGATAATTTACTAATTAATACTGTAAAATACTTTAAGAACTTCAAGTGAAATAAAAATGTTAAATATTGTCTAACAGCTTCCTTTGAATAGCATCTTCAATACACAATAATGTAACTTAATTAAATAATACAAAATTAAATAATAAAAAGCAGCAGAAGAAATAAATTAAGAGGCATAGTCAAAAGAGAAGGGCATGTTTCAGATGAGATTTGAAAAAGATGGTGAATCAATGAGGCAGAGCAACACTAGAAAGCTGCTTTACTTGAGAGAAGATGTAGATAAGGTCTCCACTTAGACAGTCTGCTACATACCCTGGTACCTAATTATAACATTAAATGCATCAGCATCTCAAATAACATGAATGTTAATGGGGATCATTGCTGAGACACAAAAGAGCACTTAATTACCCTTTGGGAGAATAAATGCCATCATTACTGAGAACCGTTGAAGTCATATAAAACCTGAAAAAGGTAATAACTTGTGACTGGCTAACATTGAAAATGTGTGCTCCTCTTCTATAGTGCAGAGTTGGTGCTAGGATGAACCTGCCCAGCCAGGAACTACATTTCCCAGCTGCCTTGCATCCAAGGAAGGCCAGTGGCTTAGTCTAGCTGATGGAATATGAGCAGAAGTGATGTGTGTCATTTACAGACTGAGATGGATAATTAACAGTTGTGCTTTTACCGTAATTGTTTTCCTTCTCACAGTAACCCTGGAGTGCATATGTTGAGGACAATGGCATAAAAAAATGGAAGGGATGCATCCAGCAAGATGACAGATGAAGGGCAGCCTGAGCCCGCACTGCTCTCAAGGAGAGAATTAAAAGTTGCAGGTGGATGCCCATCTACGAATGGACCTTCTTGGAGAAAGCATTGTGAATCTCCAGAGAAGCAATGGGGGACATTCAGCGTGAAGAAGGAGAAGGTGACATGGCAAGATGGGACGGTACCTGGGGGAAGCATCTACACATGGAGAAAGACAGGAGCAGAGAGGCCTGGGGCTCCACAGTCCCCCTGTGAGCACTGCAGTCTGAGCTGTGAGAGGGCCCCACCACCACTGCAGACCCTACACAGCAGATCAGGGAGCTGCTTGGAGTCTGTGCAAAGATATTGCGCCAGAGATCCGGCACAGCAGGGACCTGGTGGTTTCCATTCCCAATTACTGCAGCTGATGCCATTCTAAGTTCTCAGGTCCAGAGCACCAGGTCTACATTGGACTTGGTTTTGCCTCAGCCACCCCTGCATGGCCCCGGCCACACCCAGGAAGGAGCCAGCAGACCAGAAGCACTCCTGTGCTCCATGACTGGGAGTCAAGCACCCCTCCTCCCAACATGGAATTTGAGCAAAACAGGGGCCACAGACACCATCTGAGAAGCCCTGGGGCAACTGCCTCCAAGGGATTTGAGCAGGGGAAGAGCCTCGGCTGCCCAGTAGCCCGGCCCAGTGGCCCTGTCCCCACATCCCTCATGCTGCCTCCAGGCCCACAGTTCTGCCTCCACAGTTCCTGCTCTGCTATCCAACTCCACAGCCCCCACCCATGCAGCTCCTGCCACTGCTTCATCCTGCAGCCCCAGCTCAAGGCCCCAGCACTACCGCAGGGCCCATGGCTCCAACCTGAGACCCCAGGGTTGCTGTATGGCCCCAGGACTGCTGAAGCCCCACCCCTGAGGCTCCAGTGCTGCCAATGGTCCCTGCAGCCCCGTCTCTGAGGCCCAGTACTGCTGCAGGGCCCTGACACTCCACTGCCAAGGCTCCACCACTTCTATGGGGCTCCACGTCCCTATCCCCACAGCTCCAGCACCGTCACCGGGCCCAGCAGCTCTGCCCCTGAGGCCTGGCCCCTGAGGCTCCGGCACTGCCACTGGCCCAGCAGACCTGCTCTGAGGCTCCCAGCTGCTGCGCAGCTCTCTCTGGCCACCTGGAAGAAACCGCCCTCCTGGTCCAATGTTCTACCAAGGACCCACTAAGTCTTCAGCTGCCATCACACCTGGACCCAGTAGAAGAGAATGGTCACAGCCCAGACACCCACAGCTTCTGCGTAGATAGCCTTGCCCAGCTGCCACTGTCACCTCCAAGGGAGACGGGCAGAGCAATCTCCCACAACACTAGCCTCTGTGGACAGAGTCTCATCCAGCCCCCAACCCAAGCTTCCAATAGCAGCCTGGGGAACAACCCACCGCTCCACTGGAAGATCATCCAGCACCAGCTTGGATTGTGACAATTACAGGGGAATGGGACAACATAGAATAGCTGCATTACAGGCTCTCAGTGTATCCACCCCTCCCCTGCCAGGTCAGTCTTCCAAAGTAAGCAAAAGCACCGTCTAGGGACTTCTCCTTCTTACTGAGCATGAGATATCCAGCAAAGGAGAACAGGTGTGCTGCAAACCTATCTGTTCTGAGCTGAGAGAAGAGGTTTCAGATGAGAAGAAACCAGCAAAAGAAATCTTGCAACATCAAAAAACAAGCGAGTTCAATATCCCCAAAAGATCACAATGGATCTACTACATCAATGGACTCCAACCAAAAGGAAATTGTTGAAATGTCAGAAGTGGAATTCAGAATATAGATGTCAAATAAGATGAATAGGATTGAAGAAAAGTTGAAAACCAACACAAAGAAGCCAAAAATATATTTTAGGTCATCAATGAAAAAGTCACTAAAGAGCTAGACAGCATAAGAAAGGATATAACAGAACTTAAAGAAATGAAAGAGTCATTTAGGGGATTTCAAAATACAGCAGGAAGCTTCAACAATGGACTAGACCAAGCAGAAGAAAGAATCTCAGAGCTTGAATACAAGTCTCTTGAACTAACCTCATCAGTCAAAGATGCAAAAAAGAGAATAAAAAAGAATGAATAATCATTCAGAGAAATAAGGGACCATGTGAAGCAAACTAATATATCAATTATAGGTATCCATGAGGGAGAAGAAGGCAAATAAAAGCATGGAAAACCTATTCAAGGGAATTATTGAGGAAAACTTCCCTAGTATCACCAGAGCTTCATATATCCAGATACAAGATGGTCATCGAACACCAGGAAGATTCAGAGCAGAGACTTTACAAGCAAAAAGGGAGTGAGGTCCCATTTTTAGTCTTCTTAAACAGAAAACTGTCAGCCAAGAGTTCTGTATCCTGCAAAACTAAAGTTTCATAAATGATGGAAAAATAAAGACTTTTCCAGACAAGAAAACCCTAAGCAAATTTGTCACCACTAGACCTTCCCTACAGGAAATACTCAGAACTTCATTATTCATGGAACAGCACAATAGATAACCACCAGTGTAAAAACACCTGAAAGTTAAAGCTTACAGCAGCTCTTATAAAATAATAGGACAAGAGGGAAAACAAAACGCCAAGGTATCATCCAACTTGATGAGCAGAACAGTGTCTCACATATCAATACTAACACTGAATGTCAACATTTTGAATGTCACACTTAAAAGACATGGATTGGCTGAATGGATTAAAACAAACAAACAAAAAACCTAAATATATGCTGCCTCCAAGAAACACAATTAATTCACAAGGACTCTCACAGACTCAAGATAAAGGGATGGAAAAAATGTCCCATAGAAATGGAAACCAAAAGTGAACAGGTAAAGCCATTCTCCTATCAGATAAAACAGACTTTAAATTGGCAATGGTTAAAAAAAAAAAAAAAAGACAGAGATGGTCATTATATATTGATAAAGGAAGTAATTCAACAAGAAGACATAATAACCCTAAAAAGACATGCACCTAATATGGGAACTGACAGATTCACATAATAAATTCTATAAGATCAAAGCAAAGAAATAAACAGTGGCATCATAATTGCTGGGAACTCCAACACCCACTGATGGAGCTGGACAGATCAAGTCAATAAAGAAACACTGGACTTAAACAGGGCTCTAGAACAAATAGTCTTAACACATTTACACAACATTCTACCCAAAAACTATTGAATATACATTGTTCTCATCAGCACAGGGGACATTGTTCAAGACTGATAATGTCTTAGGCCACAAAACAAGTCTCAGGAAATTGAAAAAATCAAAATCAAATCATATATTACCATATGTCTTCTCAGAATATAGTGGAATACAACTAGAAATCAATTCCAAGAGAAACAATCAGATCTACACAAAGTCATGGAAATTAAACAACCTGCTACTGAATGATCCCTAGGTCAATAAAGAAATTAAGATGGAAATCAAAAGACCCCTCTAATTGAATGACAAAGGGAATAAAAGCTATCAAAATCTATGGGATTCAGCAAAAGCATTCTTAAGGGAAAAGTTCATAGCCTTAAATGCCTACATCAAAAAGACAGAAAGATCACAAATTAACAACCTAATGTCACATCTGAAGAAACTAGGAAAAGAAGAGCAAACCAAACCCAAAGCCAGCAGAAGAAAAGAAATTAGAAAGCTCAGAGCACAAATAAACAAAATGAAAACCAAAAAAATAATACAAAGGATCAAAGAAACAAAAAGCTGGTTCTTTGAAAAGATAAACAAAATTGATAGACCACCAGCCAAATTAACCAGAAATAGAAGAGAAAGGACTCAAATAAACTCAGTCAGAAATGAAAAAGGGTATATTACAACTGACACCACAGAAATACAAAATATCACCCATGAAGACAACAAAAACCTCTACTCTAACAAACTTGAAAACATAGAGGAAATGGATAAATTCTTGGAAACACAAAACCATCCAAGCCTGAATCAGGAAGAAATAGAAATCCTCAACAAATTAATAACGAGCAGCGAGATTGAAGCAGTATTAAAAAATCTCCCAACAAAAAAGCCCTGAACCAGACAGATTCACAGCTGAATTCTACCAGAACTGCAAAGAAAGAACTGGTACCTATCATACAGAAATTATTCCATAACATCAAGAAGGAAAGAATCCTCCCCAGCTCATTCTATGAAGCCAGTATCACCTTGATACCAAAGCCAGGAAAGGACGTAACAAAAAAAGAAAACTACAGACCACTATCTCTTATGAACATAGAGGCAAATATCCTCAACAAAATACTAGCAAACAGAATTCAACAGCACATCGAAAGAGATAATTCACCATGATCAAGTGGGTTTTACCCAAGGATGCAAGGATGGTTTAACATATGCAAATCAATAAATGTGATTCTCCACATAAACAGAAGCAAAAACAAAGACCATATGATCATCTTAAGCATTATACAAGGTATCCGTGTAACAAAAACATTTGTTACCTTAATATTTTGAAATAAAAAAATTTTAAAAAGAATCCACAAAGAATTTGTTTAAAATAATAAGAAAGTTTTGAATGTCAATGTAATAATAATGCAACATTAACAATCAAAAAATATAAGACCCACCTTAAAACTTTATTTATTGAGCAATATACTTAAGAATAAATCTGATAAAAGTTTTCAAGTACCATAGTTAAGAATTTATACAATTTTTCTGAAAGAGGTTAAAAAGTCCTAAATCATTGGAAATATACATTTACTAATAAGATTTAACTTTGTAAGAATATCAGTTTTCCACAATTATTCTATTGACATAATCCAATTCCATTCAAATTAATAATAAATTTTCATCAACCCTAGAAAACTGGGTTTACACATTTTTAATGATGATTAATGGTTCAAATAACCAATTTTTTCCACCTGTTTTTCAGGTATTATTACACTGTGATGCAGTAAAGCTAGACTTGATTATAAATCAAAAATATAATAACATTTGTTATATTATTCTTCTATAGTTTCAAGTAGTTAAGGGGAAAGGAGTATATTCGTAAGAACACTGTGGTTTTGAAAGTTTAAATTATATGTTTGAAATTATAGTTTAAACTTACTTTGATCACATCTTTTAAATCTGATTGCATTCATAATGAAGAATCAAAAATTGGCATACTTAAAAATGTTTGTGATGGTCATGTACTTGATTAAATTCTGCAAAATTAAAAAAAAAAAAAGAAAGAAGGATCTCAAATCCCAGAGTCCACACTTGAAGAGAGATACCCATGAGAGTGGCATAACCAGCAACATCCACATTGGACCAGGCATGAGTGAGAAGTGAAGTTTTGTTTGTTAAACCACTGGTATTTTAGAGTCATTCATCATCATTTCTAGTAATATATTACCGTCACTAATAATATGTTTTTATTTCTAAAATCAGATATTTAAACCAAACATGCAGTTATTAGAATAAACAGGCATGACAGACTATACAAAGAACAGAGTGAAGGGGCAGAGAAAGAAACAAAAGCTTCAGTTGGAAGAATACATATGCCAAGTGGAAAAGAGAGAGAAATATGACCAGTTGGTCAGGATGACTGGAGTGAAGAGTTAGGCAATGATCTA
>NW_012148363.1:430760-436289 GCF_000956105.1 Propithecus coquereli | reverse complement strand
TTGAGTCTCTTTTACTTAATAACTGTAAATTGAACTCCTGTTACTCCAGTTAAAAAAAAAATGGAAATTATACCTAACGGAATTGCGATGTGGAATAAAGGAGAAAGTATTTATAAAACTAACCCACTATCTGGCACATTGCATTTCCTTGATAATAATTAGTTTTCTTCTTCCCTCACTTAACTAAGGATATTTGCAAGATAAGTATCAAATATATTACCAATATCTATGAAAAACTACCTTTTTTTCTATATATTATTTTACTACATTTCACACTTGTATTTTATATGTAAATTTCACACCTGTGTTTTATATGTAAATCTATCTCTCTTTAGATCTATATTCTTATACAGTTTTCTTCTTTGTTTTATATATTTTCACTCTGATTATACTCTGTCTTGATATTATTCCCATTTCTTTCCCTTTCTTTTGATTGAAACCTCATTGTTCAGGTTTTCTAAATTCTTTGCAATCCCCGTAGTGAGAGTAAGTAGCCATTCCTTCCTCCTACAACAGGCAGCACCTGTTCTTGTCTCTTGTTTGAGGGTCAGAGCTGCCTTTGCTGACATGTAGGACAATCTCTCCTCAAGGACTTTGTACCATGCTCTCTCACTTTCTCAGGGAACCCTTCTATATCTCACATGACACCCTTTCTGCAGCAGGTCCAGTAGCATTTAAGTATCCACCAGTAGCTCCAGTCCTAAAACAAAACAAGACTGTCCCTCATCCTCACATCTTCCTCTAGCGACCCTCCTATATCTTTCTTTCCCTTTAATGTCAAGTTTTTTTTTATATTGTCAACTTTCTGAGAACAAGGACTGTGTGTTTTTCACCCTTGTATCACTGATGCACAGCACAGTGCTCAAGTATATTGAAGATGCCCAATAAGTGAGTGTAGCATTAAATTTAATTTCCTTACTATTATTTTAAAATTCACATTAGGGTAAAATAAAAATATTGCAAAGAAAGACAAATGAAAGAGAAAAAATAATTTTAAAGAAAAACAGTAAGTTAAGAAATAACTAAGATGGAAAAGTAATAGCTGGTATGTATTGCATAACACAATATAATAATTGCAAGGGTTATCTGAGTGACTTGAACACGTTGGAGACAATGGAACTTATGTCACTGTCAGTGGACAAGGATAGCACATTCGTACTGCATGCCAGATCCTAATATTTTTAACTGGGTACACTCAAAAAGTCTAAACAGTATATTGTTGTCAATTAACCATTATCAAATATTCCAAAAATATTTTGTTTTACCCAAAATGTGTATTAAATTTTAAAATTGCATTTCCATGTTCATACTGGAAATAATGATTTTTGCTTAAATTGATTTTAACCCATTTTCAGATTCCATTTGGGAAGCTCAAAGAGCCCTTCTTTCAAAAATCAAACATTAACATATGATTTTAACAACATGGAGTTAAGAGTTTGGAACCAAAATAATGCATATTCTAACTAAAATTCACAGTTTTAGGTATCAAAGGAAATCATAATATGCATAATGCACAATAAGCAACATTTGCAAACTACATGTACAGCGTTGGTACATCTGCTATAATATTTAATTTGAATACTATCTTTGTCTTATGCACTCAGCCTGTAAATAGTACCAGCTTTTTCAGTCCCCCAAAATAACAAAATATTTAAGATGCTTCATTTTAAATTCATGATCAACAAAGCTCCAAAACCAAAAGTCATAGGAAAAGGTAATGGTGTGAGCTAAAGTTAAATACTTGATTTTATTCTTTTATTTAAAAATTAATTTATTGCTTTTATAAAATAACATATCTATTTTGTGAAATCCAAGCCAAAAAATATTTTAGGTCATCAATGAAAAAGTCACTAAAGAGCTAGACAGCATAAGAAAGGATATAACAGAACTTAAAGAAATGAAAGAGTCATTTAGGGGATTTCAAAATACAGCAGGAAGCTTCAACAATGGACTAGACCAAGCAGAAGAAAGAATCTCAGAGCTTGAATACAAGTCTCTTGAACTAACCTCATCAGTCAAAGATGCAAAAAAGAGAATAAAAAAGAATGAATAATCATTCAGAGAAATAAGGGACCATGTGAAGCAAACTAATATATCAATTATAGGTATCCATGAGGGAGAAGAAGGCAAATAAAAGCATGGAAAACCTATTCAAGGGAATTATTGAGGAAAACTTCCCTAGTATCACCAGAGCTTCATATATCCAGATACAAGATGGTCATCGAACACCAGGAAGATTCAGAGCAGAGACTTTACAAGCAAAAAGGGAGTGAGGTCCCATTTTTAGTCTTCTTAAACAGAAAACTGTCAGCCAAGAGTTCTGTATCCTGCAAAACTAAAGTTTCATAAATGATGGAAAAATAAAGACTTTTCCAGACAAGAAAACCCTAAGCAAATTTGTCACCACTAGACCTTCCCTACAGGAAATACTCAGAACTTCATTATTCATGGAACAGCACAATAGATAACCACCAGTGTAAAAACACCTGAAAGTTAAAGCTTACAGCAGCTCTTATAAAATAATAGGACAAGAGGGAAAACAAAACGCCAAGGTATCATCCAACTTGATGAGCAGAACAGTGTCTCACATATCAATACTAACACTGAATGTCAACATTTTGAATGTCACACTTAAAAGACATGGATTGGCTGAATGGATTAAAACAAACAAACAAAAAACCTAAATATATGCTGCCTCCAAGAAACACAATTAATTCACAAGGACTCTCACAGACTCAAGATAAAGGGATGGAAAAAATGTCCCATAGAAATGGAAACCAAAAGTGAACAGGTAAAGCCATTCTCCTATCAGATAAAACAGACTTTAAATTGGCAATGGTTAAAAAAAAAAAAAAAAGACAGAGATGGTCATTATATATTGATAAAGGAAGTAATTCAACAAGAAGACATAATAACCCTAAAAAGACATGCACCTAATATGGGAACTGACAGATTCACATAATAAATTCTATAAGATCAAAGCAAAGAAATAAACAGTGGCATCATAATTGCTGGGAACTCCAACACCCACTGATGGAGCTGGACAGATCAAGTCAATAAAGAAACACTGGACTTAAACAGGGCTCTAGAACAAATAGTCTTAACACATTTACACAACATTCTACCCAAAAACTATTGAATATACATTGTTCTCATCAGCACAGGGGACATTGTTCAAGACTGATAATGTCTTAGGCCACAAAACAAGTCTCAGGAAATTGAAAAAATCAAAATCAAATCATATATTACCATATGTCTTCTCAGAATATAGTGGAATACAACTAGAAATCAATTCCAAGAGAAACAATCAGATCTACACAAAGTCATGGAAATTAAACAACCTGCTACTGAATGATCCCTAGGTCAATAAAGAAATTAAGATGGAAATCAAAAGACCCCTCTAATTGAATGACAAAGGGAATAAAAGCTATCAAAATCTATGGGATTCAGCAAAAGCATTCTTAAGGGAAAAGTTCATAGCCTTAAATGCCTACATCAAAAAGACAGAAAGATCACAAATTAACAACCTAATGTCACATCTGAAGAAACTAGGAAAAGAAGAGCAAACCAAACCCAAAGCCAGCAGAAGAAAAGAAATTAGAAAGCTCAGAGCACAAATAAACAAAATGAAAACCAAAAAAATAATACAAAGGATCAAAGAAACAAAAAGCTGGTTCTTTGAAAAGATAAACAAAATTGATAGACCACCAGCCAAATTAACCAGAAATAGAAGAGAAAGGACTCAAATAAACTCAGTCAGAAATGAAAAAGGGTATATTACAACTGACACCACAGAAATACAAAATATCACCCATGAAGACAACAAAAACCTCTACTCTAACAAACTTGAAAACATAGAGGAAATGGATAAATTCTTGGAAACACAAAACCATCCAAGCCTGAATCAGGAAGAAATAGAAATCCTCAACAAATTAATAACGAGCAGCGAGATTGAAGCAGTATTAAAAAATCTCCCAACAAAAAAGCCCTGAACCAGACAGATTCACAGCTGAATTCTACCAGAACTGCAAAGAAAGAACTGGTACCTATCATACAGAAATTATTCCATAACATCAAGAAGGAAAGAATCCTCCCCAGCTCATTCTATGAAGCCAGTATCACCTTGATACCAAAGCCAGGAAAGGACGTAACAAAAAAAGAAAACTACAGACCACTATCTCTTATGAACATAGAGGCAAATATCCTCAACAAAATACTAGCAAACAGAATTCAACAGCACATCGAAAGAGATAATTCACCATGATCAAGTGGGTTTTACCCAAGGATGCAAGGATGGTTTAACATATGCAAATCAATAAATGTGATTCTCCACATAAACAGAAGCAAAAACAAAGACCATATGATCATCTTAAGCATTATACAAGGTATCCGTGTAACAAAAACATTTGTTACCTTAATATTTTGAAATAAAAAAATTTTAAAAAGAATCCACAAAGAATTTGTTTAAAATAATAAGAAAGTTTTGAATGTCAATGTAATAATAATGCAACATTAACAATCAAAAAATATAAGACCCACCTTAAAACTTTATTTATTGAGCAATATACTTAAGAATAAATCTGATAAAAGTTTTCAAGTACCATAGTTAAGAATTTATACAATTTTTCTGAAAGAGGTTAAAAAGTCCTAAATCATTGGAAATATACATTTACTAATAAGATTTAACTTTGTAAGAATATCAGTTTTCCACAATTATTCTATTGACATAATCCAATTCCATTCAAATTAATAATAAATTTTCATCAACCCTAGAAAACTGGGTTTACACATTTTTAATGATGATTAATGGTTCAAATAACCAATTTTTTCCACCTGTTTTTCAGGTATTATTACACTGTGATGCAGTAAAGCTAGACTTGATTATAAATCAAAAATATAATAACATTTGTTATATTATTCTTCTATAGTTTCAAGTAGTTAAGGGGAAAGGAGTATATTCGTAAGAACACTGTGGTTTTGAAAGTTTAAATTATATGTTTGAAATTATAGTTTAAACTTACTTTGATCACATCTTTTAAATCTGATTGCATTCATAATGAAGAATCAAAAATTGGCATACTTAAAAATGTTTGTGATGGTCATGTACTTGATTAAATTCTGCAAAATTAAAAAAAAAAAAAGAAAGAAGGATCTCAAATCCCAGAGTCCACACTTGAAGAGAGATACCCATGAGAGTGGCATAACCAGCAACATCCACATTGGACCAGGCATGAGTGAGAAGTGAAGTTTTGTTTGTTAAACCACTGGTATTTTAGAGTCATTCATCATCATTTCTAGTAATATATTACCGTCACTAATAATATGTTTTTATTTCTAAAATCAGATATTTAAACCAAACATGCAGTTATTAGAATAAACAGGCATGACAGACTATACAAAGAACAGAGTGAAGGGGCAGAGAAAGAAACAAAAGCTTCAGTTGGAAGAATACATATGCCAAGTGGAAAAGAGAGAGAAATATGACCAGTTGGTCAGGATGACTGGAGTGAAGAGTTAGGCAATGATCTA
>NW_012148363.1:285605-430710 GCF_000956105.1 Propithecus coquereli | reverse complement strand
CACAAAGAAAAAAAATTAGTGATTGGCATTATTATGGCTATTTTTAAAAGCGAATTTCACTTTTAAATACTACCGATAAAATTATTGAAAGGTAAGGAATTACCACACTTACACTTCCTCCTGCCTTTCATTTTATTTTTTGTTAATTAATTGTAATTTGGGGACTATCACAGTTTACCACATTTACACTGTGTCCTGTGGTAATAATTTCCATAGATATTTTAGTCCCAGCCTTAAGTCGAGATGAAATGACACTCATCTCAATTCCTTTTACCAGGTCTTTTCCATTCCTGAGTTCTCTATTTTAATTCATTGCATGGATGGCTGAATCTCAGCCTCAATTAGTTTTTCCAGGAAGGACTTAACAAAGCTGAGTTCGTTCAAGTTTGGGAATGGCTGCCTCTTGCCTTCACACTTAATGGACAGCTTTGATGGGTGTAATATTCTTTGATCACACTTTGTCTCAGAATTAAGCTTATTTTACACCATTATCTTTGGGCACTGAACGTTACTATGAAGAAATATGAGGCCAGCATGATCTTCTCCCATATAGATGACATCCAGTTTTTGCTTAAATGCCTTAATTATTTTTTTCTGTAAGGTTTGGTAACTTAATTAAGACATGAAACAGGATTCTTCATTCTAGATTAACCTTCTCTGGAACATGATGGGATTTTTCACTCTGCAGATTCGATTTTTGTTTAATTCAAGAAATTGGTTATTTTTAATTGATGTATTTCAATTATTTCCTGTTTTATTTGTTGGATTCTCAAATTCAGAAACACCAATTATTTTTTATATTAGACCTTGCCTTTTCTCCATGTATGAATTTTTCTAACTGCATAAGATTTATGTCTTTTTTCCTTTAAATTTAAATTTTTCTTCTAATTACTAATTTGATTTTCAGCTATGCTTCTATTCCTTGGCGCTTCTGATGTTTTTAATACTGCAGTGGTGTTATCTGAGACTTCAAAAAAGAAATTCTGGGCATTCCAGCATAATGAAGAAAAACACGTCTGGATACACAATGGAACCAGGTAGTTACCCCTCACCCCCCAAAATACTATGACTTTTAAACAAAAATAGTGATGTTTCTAATCGTATGAATTTATGCTTTTGAACCTATCCCTGCCTCAGATATCCTTTTAATGTCAATTATGCTTAGGCACCCTGAACCCAGAGGTATTAAAAAACAAAACAAAACCACTCTCCCAACCTTCTGATCTCATGTGCTCTGATTATTATTTGAACGGTACTAATCAATACTTTGTGTAATTATGTTCTTAAATCTTCTGTGCCCAATATCCAGTGCTTTCCCCCTAGTAGCCTAGATAAAAACTATTCAAACTGGAGTTTTCAAAAGGATGATTTTACTGCCATGTTTCACAAAACTTACAGAAAATAGAAGTTTAAAAAAATAACTATTTTTTCATCTTTGAAAACAACTTACCTAGGATTATGAGGATATGTTGGGGTTTCTGCAAAAGCTGAAATCTATAGATAATTTTATTTTCTTTAAGTTCTTTTTTTTCTTTGCAAAGAAACATTTGGCTTATTATAAACTGAAATGGGGTGAGTAGGACCTTGAAGTAAAGAGCCATAAAAGGAATGATATTGGAACAATCAAATATTATACAAAGGAGTAGAAGATATTTAAGGTTGACTATCACTGCAAGGCAGAAAACCATCACCTTAACCTACCCAGGGACGTAAAGAATCAAAATGGCTACTCTCCTTCTCTATGGGCGAGAAAAGCCTCATGCAGATGTTACTCTTCCCAGTCTTCCTTCAAAACTACATTAGTCCATAGGGGAAAACATTACAAATATGTAATTAAAAATGTATATATTAATGAGTGCTTAGGCTGGAATTGGAGGTTTAAGGAGAGGTGAAATATGTTGCAGGGTTTTCATAAAACACACACAGTGCGATACCTATTCACTCAGAGATTCTGATACACCGTAGGGAGGAATAATAACCAGTAATAACACTCCCCCAAGTGATTGTTATTCCTCTCAAGTTGATAATACTAATTTTGCAAATGGAAAACACTCACTATACTCATTTCATAGAATAAGAAACAGAGGATCAGAGACGTTGAAAGACTTGTCTACAGTCAAACAATTTAATTATTGAGAAAAGTGGAACCAGAATCCAGGGAAAAGTTCATAACAGAATGCAAGAATATGCTAGGTTTAGCCAGCTATGTACCTTATTTTCTTTTTTTCCCCATGCACATCATGTCTGCATCTGTTTCAGAAGATGGCCATCCCTTGCTGACTTCACCTGCTGCTCTGGAACACGAAGCGGCAAGTAATGAAGCACTCCGTGTTCCTGCACGGGGTTCATAGAATATAACTGCAAGTATTTTTTTCTCTTTAAGACATAAGACAAAGTGTGTAGTTACACAAATTAAAGTCACAGTCACAAATTAAAGTGAAATGGCCATAGAAATAAGTTGAAACCTGAATGAATATGAAATTTCAAATGTGTTTACAGATGTGTTAAAAACAAAAATAGCAATCAGTGAAAGAGAGAAAGCTAAGATATATGAAGGCATTCACCAGCCACCCATAAAAATCTTAAATAATTACAAGGACATGAAGTGTTGCAATTATGTTATGCATTTGAGCAAATGGAAAACCATGAAATCTATTTTTATATTATAAAATGAGATTTTAAGAAGTATCTGTTTGTCTATTTAATGGCCCATTTTGCAATAAGTGTCTTTGTAACCTCCAAATAAATTTACAAGCTTAGCAGCCTATGATTATTTTCTATCTCTTTTCTAAGGTAAACTCTGTATATGCAATTATAAGGGCAGTGGAATGCATAGAGAGTTAAGAATGGGAAATTGTGATAAAAGGAGGTGTCTTTCCTTGAAGTAAAGAAAAAAGTAAATGTTGCTGCTTTCAATAGCTGGTAGGAAATTTCTTTTATATCTAGTATAATAGCTGCTGCTACTGAAATTATATTGAATTAACTGTTAACATTAATAGATACTCTGCGGGTGCCCGAGCTAGAACCATGTCTACAAAACCAGGTACTTACCACTAGGTGGCAGTGACACCATCCAGGGTAGTACTGGCGTTAGAATGGCTTCATCTGGATTACACAGCACCTTCTGTTCTCCGTAGCATTTGGAACGTCCCAACAATTAAGATGTATCATTCAAAATTGTTTTGTTGTTATTAAAAAGCAACATAATTCAAATAAACAAACATTAATTAGATACCTATTTCTAAAAGAAATAATATTAGAATCAAGATTTAAAGGAAGATGGTCCTGTAGATGACCATTAAATTGAGTTGAATGGCACTGCACTGAACTGATTCAAGTTAGAGCAGACAGATGCATCGCAGGAATGTTTAATAGGCTTTTGTCACCACTTACCTTAATTTTGGTTACAAAATTACTCTGACATGCTTCGTAGAGGCAGGAGCTTTCCTGATTCTGCCCCTTCAGGTGAGTTTTAAAGTCCCTGCTTACTCTTATCAAGATGAAGCATTACATTTTATCCTGACAGTGAGGTCTGAAGCAGTCGCACCTTGCAAGACTGTTAATCTTCAAAAATAGACTGAAGAAATTCTTGCTAGAGCACCTGCTTTTTCGTTTACTTCCCAGACCCATGGTACAAAACTGTCACCTCTGTTATGAGTCACATTCACTAAGAAGCAATGTTTGCTTAGATATATTGCCATTTGTAAGCCTCTGTAATACATTTCTTCTTTTGAAGGTTCTTTTAATATGGAAGATTCTTTTTTTCTATACAATCATCTAAGATACCCTATTAAGTAAGTTAGCAGTTTCAGATCTCTTGAAGTCTCTCCTTAAAGAAGTTTTGGTCTCTTGTCTTTTATTATCCTTTAAAGTAGACAGAATAGATTGATTTTAAAACTGGTATAGACAACAATCATGTTTTCATACCTTAATTAGCATACCAGGTTCTACAAAAAGTGCCTGTATTCATTAAACAAAGAAATAAAGTTTTCCTCTTCCTCTAGACTAAGATTGTCTTCACCATGTTTATTTCTTTATATAGTATCTTTTAAAAATTACAAAAATAAGAACATAAATTTAAAAGAAAAAAAACCGTGACGTCAGTGTTGGTAACTGAAAATATAGGGAGTTTGATAATGTAAAAGAAAACTCAAAAACAGAAAAACAGTAAAGAGTTGCTCTGAGCTTAAGTAGTATGCAAATGGCTTTTTTTTTTAACATGGTAGCATGATCAACACAAATGATATTTCTGGGTCTTGGCACATCAAACTACCCACAGATGAAAGATGACTTAATTGCTTTGACCACAGTCCGAGTCAGAATAGCTCAGTTGGCAAATATAAAAATAGCTTAGTGCTATTTGCATTTGCATTTGAGCAAGGAGTGATTTCATTTTAATGTTCAAAGTCTAGGTAACAAAGCAACCCACAGGTAGTGAAACCCACCTTGCAAGCAAGAGATGCAATTCCTGACTGGAGTGTCTAAGGGGTGCAGGGGACACATTGATCTTGTCAGCTACATCAGTGTGCATAGGAAATAACACTGTCAGCGAAGCTCCTTCAAACTCAGATCACAATATATCGAGAGTTTATGTCTTTAGAGGTTAAGCAGTTAAGCATTCACAGAGATTTGTTGCCCATGCCATCACCTTTAAATAACCTCCTAAAAATCTTTTAATAATTAATTGTTATTCTGAACGTCTAATGTTACTGTTAATAGCTTAAGTTGCTTCTCATAATTTCACTTAACAATGTGTTTTCTAATAAATAATCACAGCAGAATGAAGCTTACTATATTTTAGACTTTACTATGTAGCAGTTCAAATAGAGTAAAAATATATAGAAGAGGAAAAATATGACACAAAGAACAGGAAATTTCTCCAGGCTTGTATTAAATGTGAATCTAAAGTAAGTAATGTTAAAACATGGACTATAGACTCTGCATTTTTTCTAACCGGCTATCTTTGAGATGATGTTACTTTCATATTTTCTAAACTTTGTAATATAAACAGCAAACTTAATTCAGAAAAAAAAATCTACTGTAACTTATTATCATAACCAGCATCACAGACATTTAAATCAAAAGTAACCTGAGTTGGAAAAGGTTTAAGTTTTTTCAATAAATTATTTTTTATAATGACTATAAAAGTTATATAGCACACAGAGGCTAGCTGGAGCTAGATACTTTACTGTACCTGAATTGCGGGGAATGCTGTCTGGGATATAAAGCTGACAATCAGACATCTGAGTGGGACTGGAAAATAGCAATCCCTGAAAGATTAAAGTGTGAATTTTAGTAACCTCAAAGGCAAAAACCATTGTTCCTTCGCTTTTGAACCAGGAGCTAGAATGGACAAATTATAACACAAACACACGTAAAAAGATCAAAAGGGTAACGTTTAGTCAAAACCTGAAAGTGAGAATTCTTACCCCACAAAAATCTGTATTTCCTCTGCTATTTAAAAAACAGGTCTATGTTCGTGCTAAAATCTAAACACAAAATGGCTTAATTTACAAGGTAAAGCTGAGTTACTCTATTGAAATTCAATAAAGTCACTAGTTTTGCAACTTTAATGTCATAAATTTTCCTCAAAAATTTAATGACTAGTAAGGAAGGGCAAATGCTTGTGGTTAAGCAAAAAAATATACTGCTCATAAATATCATGATTACTCTAAAACACAGTATTGACCCAAATAACATGAAAGAATATGATTATAGATAATGAAATTTTGGGGGGAGGGAGAGTGAAATTATGGAGAGCAAGTGTTTAAAATTAGGAAAATTGTTGTCAATATTTTTAAATAGAGAGGAGAATCCATAATGATGTGAAGGACCTGGGGGAAATAGGAACACTTACACTTAATCCTTTATTCTTAAACTGTTTGAATTGTAAAAAAGCTAAACTGTGCACAAAACAGACAGTAAATCTCTGTCGCCTATAACATCTCCACTTTTTGCCGAAGTATTTAAAGTAATTTATGAAAATCCCACCCGGGACCGTCCAATCCCAGTTCCAGAGGGAAGCAGGGTTTTAGTAAAGTTTCAGATTGTTTTCTCCATGTATTCACCCACAAAAATAAAAATGGAGAGGGGTGGCAAATAATTTTGAATGGGTTTATCTGTTTATTGTCTGTTTTACAACAGGTTCTGGGATGGCAGAAGGTTTCACCCTTCATCTGGCCTTTATTGTTTACCACGGTCCCAGGTTAACTTCAAAATAAAGAAGCATGCCGTCTTTTCTTCTGTAGGACTTTCTGAGCTCTGGTTTGCCTTCCTTGACTGTGGCCCTCGCCATGGCACCCACAACGGTGGCGGGAGGTGTGTTTATGCCTCTGTTTGATCCCTTTCACAAACATGAGACACAGATTTGTGGCTCCTGCGTCATCAGAAGAGTTGATCATGGCTTCTATCAGCAGATTCTGGGAAAACTGGAATTTTGCACCGGAGGACACACGATGTCCTGGCTTCAACATCTTGAACGTTGGACTTGTCAGCGACACATATTTTTTTAAAAAATACCAAATAAGACCATGTTATAGTCTACATTTTTGCTTTTCAACTGAATTATGTATCAGAAATGTGTTTCCAGGTCAATGTATATATAGATCTACCACATTTACTTCTTTTAACAGCTTTTTATAGAAAAAAGGCATCATAATTTATTTGTTTCATATTTTCTGCCATTTAAAAAATTCTTATACATATATCTGTGTGTATTCATGCCATTATTTCTGTAGGGTGGATTCTTAGATGTCAGACTCAAAATCATCTTCCTCAAATTTTTGTACCAATTTTTACTACAACCATTTTTGTTACAATTCTGCATGGGTTTTTTTTTTTTTTGGCTTATTTAAAAAATTATTTTAGTTTGTACTTTCTTTTTATTAATGGTTCTGAACATCCTTTGATATCATTTTTTGGACATTTATATTTCTTCTGATAATTGCCTGATTAAATTCTTTTTCTATTTTTCTGTTAGATAGCTTCTTCTTTTATAGAAGCTATTTGTATATTTGATGTGTTTATTCATCTGCCATTTGTCTTTCGACTTTGTTTTTGTGGTCTTTCTCTTCGAAAAAGAGGAATTTTAATTTTTTGTGTGTGTTCTTAAATGAGTCAGCCATTTTCTGTGTGACTCCTCGGATTTTGTACTGCTTAGGAAAACCTTTCTACTCTAAGTCTATAAAAACTGTCTCTATAAAAATAATGATGTTATGGTTTCATTACTTTAAATGTATATCTCAATCTACATAGAACTGATTTAACTTTGATTCTAGTAAAATAATAAAACAAACTTTAAGTAGAAATTATCTTTATGCACTTAGGGAATAATGAAACCTGGTGCAATAAATATCTGAGGTTTAGAAAGAAAAAATAATTCAGGCAAACTTGATTGCCTTTCTTGATTAAAAAAAAAACTTAACTAAATTAGTGGGTGAGGGAAAGCAAGACGTGTAATAAATTTAGACCTTTGACATACATTGTCTCCATAAATCTTTTATAAAAAATTAATTCAAATTGGCTTCTTCAAGGTGAACACTATCAATTGAATGGAAAACTGCCTGATGGACCATAAACAATGGAAATACTGACAGCACTGATGCATCCAGCCATAGGGAGGAAGAAACAAATATCATGCTAAGATCAGTGGTAGATACGAATTCACAAAGCTTTTATATTAATGATCTAGAAGTAGGAAAGAAAAATGATGTAATCATGAACCTATCAAATGACACTAAACTGAAAAGTGTGTTGCACACATCTGGAAGCGTTATAACGGAAGACCGTGGTGAAGGGTAGGTGCACAGAAGGATATCCAAATAAGAAAGTCAACTTCATGGCCATTTCTCTATCCACATACCAGCTACTTGAGTCAGTTCACACGGTGGTGACCACTTCACAGCAGACTAGACACAAATTCGTTCAGTTTAAGACAGCAGAAGAGAGCAATCACTCCACAAGATGGGAGTTTGGGGATATTCACAGCAGGAGAGGGGAGAGGCAGTGGTGGATGTGGGCGCTCAGTGTGTGGGGACATAAAATGCCAAAACGGCTGAGGCTCCCACTCCCATGACCCTCAAACAGGCCCCAGTGTTGAAAGATGCTCTACAATCTGCCAGTAGCTGAGAGTTGTGATAGAAAAAGTAAATAAATTACAAACTAACCATGATAACGAACTGGTTTAGGTGAAATATACAAAAAAGCATACTAAAATGTTAACATTAAATTGACATATCATTTTCATGTTTACAAAATGCTTCCCCATAGTCTCATTCGATTAATTCCCCGAGGCAGTCAGGAAAGCCATGATTAATAGATCCATTTTCCTCCTAAAGCTAAGTAGGGTCAAGGAAATTACCAAAAATTACAGTTACTCTGCTGAGGATCTGTTATTTCTACTATACCTACTCATACCTTTTAAAGCAATTCACAGAGATGTGCAATCAGGTTTGGAAACACGTAAAAATCATAATTCAAAAATTTCTCTATAAAAGAAAAGCAGACTGTATCTTTATTAGACAAATACCACATTCCCCATGAGTGTTGTTCTTAAAAGTAGTAGGGGAAGCAACCCAAAGGAGTAAGAATGTCTAAGTATGTGGATTGCAAAACAACCTTCTGGGCAAATCTCAAATTCTCATCCATGAAGGCAGCGGGAGATTTTATTTCAGAAGTACCTAAGGCCCAGAAGGCCCTTAAATCACTTTTGAGATTAGCTTTAATGTCTCCATGCCACCCACTTAGTAATGTCCATTCTCTACGTGGGCTACAGTAGATAGACAGCCTGGTTTGCCAACACCATTGTGAGCAAATGATGGCCGCCTTCAGGTGGTTACATAAAACATTTCATTAAAGGAATGTCCTTTGCATGTTGACACTCTTGTTACGATGCCTTACAGTTGTTGATTTCCTTTTTACAATGCTTGCTCACCACTGGGTAAACATAGCACATACACGTGTGTGTATATACATATATATCCCAAGTAACCATATGTATGTGTATATATATGTTTTTACCAAGTAGACAACTCAATCAGTACAGTTTTCAGCCAAATACATTAATAGAAAAGCCAAGTTAAATGTTTCTTAAACATAAGTTAAAACGATTATGTGCGACAATACTGCATTGCTAGAATAGATCAGATGACCTCATCGAAAATGTTTGAGAAGATATCAAACTCATCCATGTTAAATTTCAGAATTTAACTGTGAAAAGCTCTCTAGCTAACCATCTGTTTATCTAGTTCCTCCTATATATAATCAAATTTCTTTCAAGCACGAACTCTTACATTGACAGAGTAAATGAGTCCAAATATTTGGCTTAATAGATTTTCACTTTAATTAATCAAATAAAATTAATCTTTCAACCGAAGTGAAGTTTACATTTGTCTGTTTGATCTGCAATATTTTTGAAGCATATTCATAATATTTTGTACACTACAAAAAGCATATCGACTTTTATTTGTATTTCAAAGCAGCTGGCCTGTGTATATAATCATAGATGAGAAATGTTTTTAACAGGGATATCATCTCTAAGTTTTACTGTATTGCAATCTCATTTATAAAGGGAGAACAGCTTGCAAAAATATACTTCAGAAAAATTTTAATTCATGAAAGTATTGGGTATTTATAATTCTATTATGTATACTAAACTTTTGGAAAATAATTTAGCCTCAGCTGATATTTCAGGGTCAGAAAGCCTGAATAAGACATTCTGTAAGACTGCATGATGAGAAGATTGTTAGATAAAGAAAATGAAATGTTACTGAGAAATATGGGGCTAGAACTATTTATTTATTTTGATTAGTAAAATGCAGTTAGGAACTAGGAAAATTTATGCTTCAATGCATCATCATTTCCCACTATTCTCTTTTCTACCATACATGGTAAACATCATCCACAAAAAGTAACAAAGAGAACAGCTTTTACTGAAAATAGTCATACTTGAAAGAGAAATATTTTGGTGATTAAGGCATCTGAATATTAATTGAGCTCTTGATTGTTCACTAGTCCACTAATTAAGCACTAAGGTTACAGTATCTTTTGCATAGAATGAGTACTTCAAAAACTGATTTAGAAATTAATCTGCGATTTAACTTTTCCATAAAATTATATATTCATCATAAATTAAAGAATCATATTTTATCATAAATGCTCAGCACAACTATATCCAAATCTATAAAATCTCTGTGCAAATATACAAACTTCTATTTACAAATAATTAGCTTCCAGGATTGTGTCTGACTACTTTTAATGATCATAAATGTACATGTCATATTTTGCAATCATAATCAACCTATCACTGAAATAATTTTTGAAGCATAAAATAAGTGTCTCAGATAATTTGAGTATTTCACGTTCAGCGTTTGTGTCGTCCCTCGCTATATTCTCTTCATTGCCAGGAGATGGCGCTGTGGGTTTTGAATCTCGTAGCTAAAACCCCAAAGAGGAGCTGAATTTTTAGTTTTCTTAATTCGTGCACAACAGGCAAGCCCTAAAAGTGTTCACTTTTTTGTTCGAGCAATTTTAATTTTTAAAAATATTTCGAGTGTTTTTCAACATTCTATGAAGATAAGATCCCAGGGCGGAGACGCATGTAACACAAATATATATGTTATATCAGCCCCTAGGGAGAAAGGAAAGCAGGACTGTGTTCCAGGTAACCGAGGTGGTTATGAATCCTTCATAAAATCTTTTCACTAGTTTTCCTCGATCTCTACCTGTATGTCCTACCTCGTTCTCTGGGGTTTCAGCAGTGATAAGCAGGCCAAGTTATTTGCTTGCCGACTGCCCCCCTCTTCTTAAAAGTCGCCAAGGTCGGAAAGAGCACACGGGAGCCAGGTGAGCCCTTCGCGCTTCGTGCACTTTGCGCTGAAAAAGCCGCTTCTCGGGCTCTGAGGGTTTTTCTTCAATTTCTGGTCAAATTGAGGCTAACTCGTCGCCAAACGGTAGTGAAGGATCTACCTCTATTCTTTAAAAATAGATACAGAAAAGGAAAATTTTCTCGAAGTAACTTTACATGAATAAGTTTCAACTTTTCCCCAGTCGAAGTTTTTGGAATTGCCAAGCACCTCAAAGCAATAGGCAGGCTGGGGCGCCTGGCGCACCGCCAGGAATGTTCCGGCGCCCCTCCAGTCTCCTGGCTCCTGCACCCTCACCGCCCTCCTCCTCTTCGCCCTGCCAGTCCCTGGACACGGTCTTTCTGCAGTGAGCTGTGTAGGACGTGGCGACGAGAGAGAAAACACAAGTGACAAAACGACGCAGACAGGCTTGACCTCGGGAGCTTGATGGGCTTGAATCTCTGCCCCCGAGCAGATCCCGTGCTGCCAAACCCCGCGGGGGCGCGGGACGGTGGCCCCAGCCCGAGCCGCCTCAGCTGCTCAGGTTCCAAGCTGCCCCCGGTGCCACCAGACAGCGCGGACTGGGCAAGGCGATGCAACTTCAAGGTCAAAGTGCGTCTGACCGTGTCCGGAGCGCCGGGGGCGCGCCCCGCTTCTGCGCGTGGGACTCGGCGAGGGGGCCGGGGCGGGCGCTGAGCCCGCAGCACCCGAGCAGTTTCGGGAGAGGGTCCAGCTGGGGTCTGTCCGGTTGGGAACAACCTTCCGGGTCGGACTCCTCCTCGGGGGCGAAATGCAGCCGGGAGAGGAGTCCCAGGGCGCTCAGAGAATTTGCTTTTCCAGAGCCGCTCCCAAGCAAAAGTTGACATTTTTACCAAACTTTGTCTTTACTTTTTAGAATGTTCTGAAATGAATAAACCGAAACACACACAGACAATTCTCCCTCTCAGAAAACACGGCTACCCAAATCCGGACTTCTAACTTTTTAATCTGGATAAGAAATAAACTGTTCATCAGGACTGCAGAAAAAATGATAATGAGGAACTCCTGGTTTTACTCTTTAAAGTCAGAGTAGATTGTGTTCCGTTCTAGTTTTATTTGGGCTCCTATCTCAAATGTCGAGTAAACATTAAGATAATCACTAAGAATTTTAAATATGACCTAGAAATTTGTTTGGTCTGGAGCTCAATGCTCTAATTTCAATGGGGCGCTGCTTGCTGGTTGAATATTTTAGAATCCTTTCAAAGCCGTAGGCGTATTCCCTTCTGCAGTAACAAAACTGTATTAATCTTCACGCAGTATGCTCTGGCGTTTATAAATTTGGTATCCTATACTCGGCCGAGAATGTTCTCTTTCCTGATGCGTTGGCCAAGGGGCCTCGCTGAGCCAATCAGCCTGGAACCAAGGGCGCCCGGCTGGGCGTTACCGAATAGCGCGCACTGCCAGCCGCGCCCGTAGCCCGCGGTGTCCCCGACCCTCTGCTGCGGGCAGGGGAGACAGTCACCTGCCTCTCCAGTCCCCTAACTGCTTCGTTAACTCACAGTGACCCTCTGTGAAACTGTAGAGTCTGAGGATTTCCCTTCCTAAGTTTCATGCTAAGGGGTCATCCGTGAGTCAGGAGATTTCGCCGTGGCCTGATTTCCCGCCCGTTCTCCCAGTGCAACCTGAAGGCGCTCACGTTGGCTTGCCCTTTGCCACCTTTCCAACCTGCCTGTCACATCAGGAGCCCGGGCCCTCTCCCGCCTTCTTGGCGCAACAGAGTTGGAGCTTCCCGAGCTCCCGCGGCCAGGGGGCACCATGTGAGCGGCTGACGTCACCCTTCCGCCCGGCCCGAAACCAGGCGGCGGGATTGCGCACAGATGAGGCGAGGGAGCCCAGGCCGTGACTTAGGGCTGGCGACGATTAAACCAAGTAACGAGACACCGGGCAGATGTGTTTTCATTGCCCTGCAAGATAAATGCAGTGTTAAGTGCCTGACAACTTCCCAGAAGCAATCAGCAAAAGTTTACGAGTGCATAAACCTCAAAGACCATTCCCCGACGGTTGTTATAAGGCCCATATTTAGAGCTTCTATAAATTCTCCGGCCGTTTCCCAAAGCAAAGTTTCCAGTGACTATTAAGCAGCCACCACCTACTGGGAGACTGGGGGGATTTTCTGGAATCACAAAAGAAAGAAGCTTTTGGCTCCTACTCTGTAAAGTGAAGTTGTGCAAAAGTTTGCTCCACAAGTTTGGATGGCCGGGAGGAGGTAGCAGGTCCTGGAGGTGGGCCGGGGAAGGGCCGCGAGGTGCTCTGGGGTGCATGTTATCTGATTAGCTGATGAGGGCGAAAGTCCAAGGTCATGTGAGGGTCCCGGGTTTAGCTGGACAGGTAGCGCTTTTGCTGCTGCCGTCGGTGTCGCCCCTTCTCTGCCACCCTGGCCCTGTGGCTCACAGCCCCGCATGGCACCAGCAGCTAAGCCGGCACTGCTTTCAGTCCCAGGCGTGGTATATCCTTCGCCCTGCAAGTGCCCACTTCCCGGCCAACAGGAATCCAAGCGTCAGGCGAAAGTGCTAGCCCGCAAAAAAAAAAAAAAAAGAAAAAAAAAAGCTAGCCGACTGGAGAACTAAGATCAGACAACCAAGGATGTGTCCCCACCCCGTCCAGAGCCACCACTCTGCCAGCCCAGCCGCCGTCCTCCTGTAAGTGGCCCAAGGACTTTGAGAAGTTAATGTCAGGCATAAACGACCTACCTATGTTTATAGAGAACCTCTGTTTATGATCCCTGTGAAAACAAAGCTGCTAATTGAAAAACAATAACACTAGCTTGTCTTTAGCTTCCTAAAGGGAGAGGTTAACAGCTGCAAGGGCCAGGGGAGGGAGGGTGAAAGGGGAGAGGTGAGCCAGGGGCCGCCCCGCACGTAAACAAGCCTTGGGGTCCCCAGCGAGACATGCGTGCCGGCTCAAGCCTTCAGAACCCCCCGCCTGGGTCTCAAGCCAGAGAGCCGCCAGTAGCACCACTGATGTTTCTCAATCTTTGGGTTCCAGGGTATCCGACAGGCGCGTAGGTAACCGACGACTGCGCTTAGAATTTCTGTCCCCTGCAGATTGGATCTCAGGCAACTATTTTGGAAAGATACCGCTGGGCCCCTTTTCAACCTTTCCAGGTGAAAATGCAGATATTTCTGTGTCGCCTTCACCCTTCCTTTATAAAATAAGGCGCCCAACTGTTCTGATATTAACATTCAAAAACAGGTTCTGTGGCGAACCTCATTTGTGAATCTATTACAGAGATTAATAGATTATTTCTCCTTTTTCAACTAATTCTCAGTGGGGAAATTTAACCATATGGTAAGGAGAGAATTAGAATTTCATCACATTAGAGCAAAATGTAATGAAAAGAGTCCAACACCTGGGGCCAACTCTGAAAGCCACAATTAAAAGGTTTTTAATGAAACTAGAGAAACCAAAAATTGCACAGTCTTCAGTAATTCTGCCACAGAAGAAAGAATTATTGGAGGTGTTGGGAAATATTGTTTTTACTTATGTCATAAGGATGAAAACCAGCTGCTAAATACCATGTGTACCCAGAGATCGAACTCGGGAGTGAGAGGACCGAGTGTACCATTTCCCATCCGGAGAGGAGAGGAGCACTTGTTCTCACAGTTCTCCCTTTACTAATCCTCCAAGAACAACCGAGGCAGATCCAGATGTCCCTAAATGGCATCTGGTTAAATAAATATGCACAAATGCCCCACTTTGTGTTCCGGAGGATTGGACTCCTGGTGAAGTTGACTCTTAAAACAAATGGATTTTAATCTTAAGTAAAGTTTGAGAAACCAGTTTCTTCCTGTTTAGGAACGTGTGTTTCATAATCACCATCATTGTAACAGTTATTCGGGGACCACTGCAAAAGCACTGCGCTACCCCACCCCTTTTTTTAATCAAATGGGCTGCATAATCAACTTGCTCTTCATTTTGCTTTTTTTTTTTTTTCTCAATCCTGGTAAGAAATGGGCAGTGGCGGGGGGCGAGGGGAGGTGTGAAAATAAGGCAGAGTGTTCAAGCCTTCTTTGCTCTCTTGCTAGCTGAAAATCTAGAGTGAATTTGGGGCAAGCCAAGCTGGGATACCACGTTCTCCCGGAAAGTCCCATCTCCAAATCCAACTGGAGTCATCCTACGAACAGGGGTGTATAATTCTCGCCCGGAAGGGTAATTTAGCACAAGCTGAGACAGCAGTGGCGAGGGAAGGGCAGTGGGGGTGGGGTGTGGTGGGTGGGGGCGTCTGCTTTCCACGGGACTCCCAGGCTTCGCCACCGATCTACAATTTGCTGAAGGAGCAAAGAACATCCTAGGCTCTAAGTAGGGCTTTTAGTGTGCTCATTGATGAGTGAAAGTCGCCACACATGTCAAGCTAAAGGCAGTTGTTGGGTTACTAACAGGACCCAGCGCCTTGCAAACATATGCGCTAAGCTGTGTATACAGATGGCGGGCAGAATAATGGAGCAGGCGCCTTTTATAAAGCTCTAGCTGCTGCCTGTCTTCAGATCTGGGAAATGAAACTATTCAGACTCGCGGCCAGATAGCGCCTGCGATTGTTTGTTACCGTTTTAATCCTATTAATTAAAACGTTAACCTGATTGGGTAGAAAGCGCTGTCCCAACAGGCGAGTCTTCTTCATAATAACCTACTCAGAGATAATGATGTAAAAGACTCCCCCGTCTGTGGCGGCGGCTGGTTGATGGGTCCGGAAATCTCTTGAAGGTGAATCCAAGCAAGATAAACGGTGCGGAGAGGAGGCGCGGGGCTGGGCTCAGAGCGGCGGCGGCGGCGGCGGCTCCACTCCCTGCGCGCCCACCCTCCCACCATGCGGGGCCGCGGCCCATGGTGAGCCCCAGCAGCCAGCACCATCGGCTGGAGACGAAGAAGAAGAAGAAGAGGAGGCGGCGAGCGCGGGGGAAGGCGAAAAAGAAAAAGAAAGAAGGGGAGAAGGCTGCCGGCAGCGCCGGGACCGACGCGCACACCAGCTCCGGAACCCGGCTCGCGCGCGTCTGTGGGGCCGCCTGACTCCCGAGCCAGGGCGGCGGCGGCGGCGGGCGCGGTGGGCCCGGGCTGCGCGCCGGCGCCGGACCATGGAGCGCGGACTGCACCTCGGCGCGGCGGCCGCGGGCGAAGACGACCTCTTCCTGCACAAGAGCCTGAGCGCCTCCACCGCCAAGCGCTTGGAGGCGGCTTTCCGCTCCACGCCCCCGGGCATGGACCTGTCCCTGGCGCCGCCGCCTCGAGAACGCCCGGCGTCGTCCTCCTCGTCGCCCCTGGGCTGCTTCGAGCCGGCTGACCCCGAAGGGGCAGGGCTGCTGCTACCGCCGCCTGGGGGAGGCGGCGGCGGCAGCGCGGGAAGTGGCGGCGGCGGCGGCGGCGGCGGGGTGAGTGTCCCCGGGCTGCTGGTGGGCTCTGCCGGCGTTGGGGGTGACCCTAGCCTGAGCAGCCTGCCGGCCGGGGCCGCCCTATGCCTCAAGTACGGCGAGAGCACGAGCCGAGGCTCGGTGGCCGAGAGCAGCGGCGGCGAGCAGAGCCCCGACGACGACAGCGACGGTCGGTGCGAGCTGGTGCTGCGGGCCGGAGTAGCCGACCCACGGGCCTCCCCGGGCGCGGGAGGCGGCGGCGCTAAGGCAGGCGAGGGCTGCTCCAACGCCCACCTCCCCGGCGGCGCCAGCGTACCCTCGGGGGGCCCTGGCGGCGGCGGCGGCGGCGGGGCTAGCAGCAGCGGTGGTGGTGGCGGCGGCGGTGGCGGCAGCAGCAGCAGCAGCAGCAAGAAATCCAAAGAGCAAAAGGCGCTGAGGCTCAACATCAACGCCCGAGAGCGCCGGCGGATGCACGACCTGAACGACGCACTGGACGAGCTGCGGGCGGTGATCCCCTACGCGCACAGCCCCTCGGTGCGGAAGCTCTCCAAGATCGCCACGCTGCTGCTAGCCAAAAACTACATCCTCATGCAGGCGCAGGCCCTGGAGGAGATGCGGCGCCTTGTCGCCTACCTCAACCAGGGCCAGGCCATCTCGGCCGCCTCCCTGCCCAGCTCCGCGGCGGCGGCGGCGGCGGCCGCTGCCCTGCACCCCGCGCTGGGCGCCTACGAGCAGGCGGCCGGCTACCCGTTCAGCGCCGGGCTGCCCCCGGCCGCCTCCTGCCCGGAGAAGTGCGCCCTGTTCAACAGCGTCTCCTCCAGCCTCTGCAAACAGTGCACGGAGAAGCCTTAAACACACCCCCGAAAAACACAAGACCGACCCAAAAGCTGGAGGAAAGCGAAAGGCTGCTCCCCACCCCCTTTATTTTGGTCCTCACAGTTGTGAAACACTTGCAGAGCAAACAAAGCAGAGGCAAGAACTGAGAAGTGTCAGAGACAAACCGGACTTTTAGCTTTGACATCCCCAGAATCTCGGTCTTTGGGGTGGGGAGGGAGGGAGGAGGGAGGTGGAGGTGGGATGGAGTATGGATGTCTTTTTTTCTCAGAAAAGTGGCAACTTTGGTGGCAGCCTAGACCGCAAGGAAGTGGAGTCTTCCTTTAAGGTGAAAAACAAGTTGGGAAGTAGTGCTTGGTTATTAAGCGTGGAGAGAATTGAATGGCAAAATACTAATCCTACTAATAATTGTGAATTTGACTAATGCTGAGGGGGAGATGAGCCCGGGGTTGGGGGGCATGTGAGATGGGATATTCATTCAGACAAATCAGAAAGGGCACTTGAAAATAAATTTTGATTCTGAGCCAGGAGAAAAACTTGAAATGTAGACTTAAGTGGGGGGAAAAAAACAGAAAGAGAGAGAGACATGTTGCTATGAAAGACTTGTATTTTTTATTGTCTCTGAACTTAATCCTGTGAAAATGCTCAAAGTTTTGGCGAGAGTGATACAAAAAAACTGACTGTGGCTGAAAGAATTGCATTTAAAAATATTTATGTGCACCTTGTTACTTTCTACTCTGCAATGATGTATTAACAATTCATGGTATTTATTTGTTATTCTTCAATGACCCTTCACATCAACAGTATTTATCATGTGTTAAGGTCATGGGTCTTATGTGCAGATTTTTTTAATGCCTCTAAAATTCTGTTTTATAGATTAACTTATACTGTGTGCCAAGTGTTTAAAGGTTTATTTGCCAACAAGTATGAAGAGAAATATTGATGTATCTGAGCTGCTTAGGTTTATGAAAGGTCACCTGGATTTTTTCAGTTGCATCATCCCTGTATTTAAATTGAGCTTTAATAAATTGCTTCAGTCCAAAAATTACAGGAAAGGTGTATTCTTAATTGATGAATGAATTGATCTCTTTTTTGAAAGGGGACTCCTTTGCATTCCAAAAGGGAAAAACATCACAGCAATAGATCATATAAGTAAGAACATGCTAAGCAAATATTTTTCCAGGCTGTGCTGTGCATTTTTGAAAGGTCTAATTTAATTGCTTTTAATATATATGTACATATATAAGTTATTTTAACTGTGGAGAATTATTTAAGTTAAAAAACTGGTTTGATTTGCCGGTGTGAAATCCTTTGTTATTTTTCTAAAAAAAATAAAATTTAAAAAGACATAAAATAAAACTAAGGAAGAGCTAGAAGCTATTTACCCAAAGTAAGCTTTCAGTTTTAGTTTGCATGGCTGTTTGCCTGCCTTTCTGTCCTATGGAAATCAAGAAAACCTTTTTAAAAATGGAGTCCTGCTATTTTCCACTCCTTGCAGATAATACAAATTCAATTTGTCAGGTTGGATAGTGAGTTGGGAGCTGTGATGGATCTGTTGGCGGGTTTTGGATGTGTAAAGAATGATATATATATTAAATAGGTCAATCAGACTATGACAGCTATGTATGACCATTTGTATGTGTATCTATGTCAGAAAGAATCTTTATTAAAATATTTTGATCAAACATTTTATTATGCTGTGCTTTGTGGAAGGAGCAATCACCTCTCTTCTGTGTGACTCTTTGCTTGAAAGGTAACCAAAAAGAAAAGAGTTTCAGAGAAGGTGGAACTAAAGTTTTGGCAGGGATGTACAATTAGGAGTAGCCCTAGTTTACCTGTTTACTTGCTAAAAGGATGATGGTTGGGTCAGGCCACAGGAAGAGAGATGAATGGAGACAGTGGTGAGACCCAGCAGAGGGCCAGAGTTCCTGGCTAATTGTGAACTTGGAAGGCCTTACTTTCCCTGGAATTCTTTTCCCACTTGTATGGCATTGCTAACCATGCCAGGGCCCATCAAAAAGGGTAAAATTCCCTAAAGTGTTTTTAATCAAAATTTCAATTTCCAAATGCCTGAAGACCAAGGAAAAAGAGATGGATTTGGATTTCTCTGAGCATGGATTTTATTGTGGCTTTCCACTTTTTTTGTGACAAAAGAATCATCTAGGTTGAATTATATAAGCGTAACAATGCCCACAGAGATTTTCAGAACTTACTAGTGTTGCTTGATAATGAGACTTTCAGAGTCTGTGCTTGGATTGGCTTGGGCACTGATTCTATTAAAGAATGACTGTATAGGTTTGTATTTTGACCTTTATATTGCTTCAAATATGGAATGTTTGATTTTGACTGTGGTGGAGGTTGTATAGATGATGGGGGTGGTGGTGGTGAAGTTAGGTGTTTCCTCTGTACCCAGTATGCTAAATGCATTTTTGTGTATACAGCCTTAGCTCATAAAGATATCCCTAAACGCCATCAAACTTAGCGGGGGGTAGGGTGTGAGGGAGGATATTTTCTGCTCCACTTGCCATCAAAAAAGATTAATCAGAACTTGTAACTTTTCAGAAAACATAACAGCAAAGGGCCTTGAAACTGAAGCCCTCCCAGACTGGGAGTCCTGGTAGAGGGAGGGAAGAGACCAGGGCAGCCCCCAGGCAGGAGGAGACCCGTCTCTCAGCATTTACCAGACAAAGCCTGGGTGCGTCTAATTATGATTATTAAAACAATTTCCATGACGATGTCTAATATTATGTTAATTTGAAAACAACTGTGTATGAAAACTGTCGACTATAATACCTAAATTCATTTAATGAAACACATCGTTAAGGCAATTAAACCTCCTGGATGTGATTAAGAAACATAATTACGACACTATTCTACGCCATAATTGGGTGTCTTTAATCAAGGAGTAAAGTGATCAGCAACACAGCCATTAGTTTGTATTGTCCTGGCCCTGCTGTCCATCATTCTGATTAGGAATTAACCACAGCCACCACCAATAGGAATTTTTTTTTCCTTTTGCATATTGACATTGTAGGGGACACATTTGCTGCAAGATTTACTGCTTAATATTTCTCATTATTAAGAAGGCCTTCTTGAAATACTTCCTCTGCAACCTCTGTACTGTTCGACTGTTATTAAAAATTGCACAGAATAACAAATCCTGAAATTAAGGGGAAAAAAGAAATACCCTCCTCTCACTCTTTAATCACTCAACCTCCACTCTTAGTCCTGAGACTTGAAATGGATGGGGATGGGCATGGGGGATGTTGAGAATAAATGGAAATGCCAGATAAATAAGAACAATTGTTAAAATCATTCGTGTTAATATATTTATTTTCATTTTGATAATTTCAGACAAATCAACCCTCTTTCCAAATCTAGGAGTTGTGCTTCTAGGAATAAATGAGGGGCATCTGAAAGAAACAGGAGAGGGGTTTTCCCTGATTTGCTTAGGTGATCCTCCCTGACCTGACTCCAACATTTCTGAAGTTTCTTTCAGCAGCAGCTTTAAGAGAAGGAAAGAGACCAGGGCAGCCCCCAGGCAGGAGACCGGTCTCTCAGCCTGGAGGTACAACTCTTTCCACGCTGACAACCCTGTGCTGCCACTTCCTTCTGAGGTTTGAGCCCTGACTTTCGGCCTGGTCTGGAGAGTTGGCCCACACACCACAGGGCCCCAGAAGTCTGTCCAGCATGGAGCACCCACGTTGGGACTGGATGACAGAGCATGAGGGGATCGGTGTGGTCTTGCAGAAGTGTTCTTGCACCAGAGCAAACAGCCTGACCCCTAAGACTGGGGCACGTGGCAGGGTATCTTCGCCACCCAGAGGAACATGCTTTCAGTACCCAGCAGGGCTTGGGGCACTTCTCCCATGCGCACCCCGCGGGTCCGATCCCGCTGCTCGCAGTTACTTACAGAGCTAAAAGTGGGCAGATGAGGCACAGCAAAGACTCAAGTCCCACTTAACTTTTTATTCCCTCTTAGGTCCCATCTCCAGCTTGACACTGGGCACGGAGGAAGCGTCAGCTTTGCTTCTACTACTACAGGACCAGCAAATGATCATCTTGGAAGAGCTCTCAGGTTACCCCTCCTTCTCCCTCCCCTGGTGTGTGTTAGTGTGTGTGTGCCAGAGTGTGCGCGTGTATGCACGTGTGTGTGTGTGTGTGTGTGTGTGTGCGAGCGTGCGCGCGCGCGCACGCCCCGGGCGCGCTCTACAGCGCGCTCTCTATTCTCCGCAGCTGGTCAACCCCTCCAAGACCCTGTGTTACGCTTAAATTCTTCTCCCTACTATCGCACCCACCACCTATCCTTGCAGCTAACCGTCCACTAGGGAGGGCCTAGGCTCACAGAATCCCTTCTCTCTGCACTCTCGGACTCGGACGCAGGAACCGAACCTTTCTACCCGCCTCCGACCCTTGCAATTGCTCCAGCATGAGTGACATTGACTTTTCCAATGTAATGACTTATGAAAGATATAATCATGTGTTAAATTGAATCCTCCGTTTAGCTGTTAATGGTGTGCTCTGGGCACATTTACGTATTAGATGCTATGGTAACTAATTACCACTAGAAAAAAGGATAATACACTTCCTAGACTTTGAAAAATAGTGATGAGAGTTCACTTCTCGGCTCGCAGCACATTGTGGCAGCTCTGCCGGGAGGAGCGAGTGGAAACCCGAAAGTGTGCTCTCGCAACGAGGGAGGTTGTGAGTCCCTGTCAGGCGAGGCTCGTCGTCAAACCTTTAATGAAAATGTGATTCCGATGGAAAAGTAGAAAGTAGAAGGGGGAGGGGGCCAACTGCACAATGGTGCCTCTAGACAAAGCTAAATTGCAAAACATGAGAAATATAAATAAGTTTTTCTAAAAATTAAAATGCAGGTAAGACTAAATTATCCACGTGCCAAGCAACTTTACATCAATTAACATTTTTTTGTTGTGTTGGCAAAATAAATGAGCCCGTCTCCTGTGCGCTCTGCGCTGGCATTTATAACTTGAGTGTTACTGGATTTGCCAAGCCAATAAGCTACAGGTTGATTTAAACTCGGCCTTTTAAATCAAACTTTAGGCACAGTTGGTGGAAGGAGCGAAACAGGAGGGAAAACCAGGAGCCGGTAATTTCAGTCGAAGAGTAGAAACAACTCGCAGACAGGAGTGTGAGAGTCTTTTTCGTTGGGCCAGATCTCTGGCTCTTCTGATCGACTGATGTGTTTACTAGAACCAGGGTTCTGCAGGCTGTGTGGGATAACCAGGAGGCCGTTCGCCCCGGGCCTAGGCAAGTGTTCGAGCTGGGGGCCTGGCAGGAACGGAGGATGGGGGTGGTGACCATCTAGCTGGTCCACCAGCCCTGGGTTGCGGACGAACCGAATGACGTCCACAGCAACACAAGCGCCCACCGCGCTGTCTGCGGGCGCTGTGCTCCCAGAGGGACTCAGGATCCGCAGATGAAGAGCACTCCTTGTCCGCGGGCGTTGCGGGACCCTCCCGTGGGTGCAACTTCCCTCCAACGTCCAAGTTGCTTGGAGCAAAGAAGCGAACTTCAGGGACTCCGCCTCAAACTCTCTTTGGCGGGTGGCACTAGGATCGCGTTATCCCCTGCACCCCCGCTTGCGCGAGGGTTCACGAATAGCTGCCAGGTTTGTAAGGAGCACCCCGCAGCCAGCCGCACCAAACCCAGGAATTCTGCGAAAGGGCTCCAGTTTTAAATGTCAAAGAGCTCTTCCTTCCTCACAAGGCAGGGAAACTCTTTGCTCGCTTTTCCTGAGGTTTGATTTGGGTTAAGTTCTACCACTTTTTCTAAATTACTCCTCTTAATACGATCCAGGAGACTTTTTCTGAACTACTGCAAAATTATCAGGTATACGTGTGTGTGTGAGAGAGAGACACACAGAGAGACACACAGAGAGAGAGACGGTGGCTGTGTGAGGGTGGAACTTTTCTTTCTTTCCCTTCTCCAGTTTTCTCTAATTCGGGCAATACAGAAACACACATAACAGAGCTCTACAAGAGAAATGACTGGACTGGGAAGGTTAAACTGCAAAGAAAGAGGACCTCACAGTTACCAATCCCCACCCCACTCCAGCCCACTACCTATTTGATGGACAAGCCTATCTCACAAGTCACCAGGATGCTTTGATGGGGAATTGGTTTTAATTATGCACAATGTGATATCATTCTCCTTCCCAGCTTGGGAAAGAGTTAATTCTTTCCCAAAGATCATAGTTGCCCTTGTCTTCTCAACCTGATTCAGAGATGCAATAAAATATGAAGCAAATTTATGGTCTGTTTCAAGCATTTTATTGCTGTATTTTTAAATTCATATATGCACATATAAGAACTATGATCTGTGAATAATTTGAAATGCTATAGTAGAATGATACATTTTAGATAAAACATAACCATATCTTTATATAATTGTCTCAGATTAAAATAAAAAAGAAAAATAGATTTCTAATGTGGACCAAACTGAAAAACTAATGACAGCCATAAACTGCTAACCAACCATAAATTAACATCTTCATCAAATGCTAAAATGGTATCAGTGGTTATATAAAGCAATTATTATTTCCCCTTATAAGTTTTAGAATAAAGTTCAGGGATATTTAAAGGATCCATTATTTACAAATGTTTCTCAATCTTAAAGATTTCATTTTTTTATTAGGAGGATGGTTGCAACTCAAATCTGCTATGTTAATAGAGGTGTTTAGAGATGAGAATTTAGATTTAAACATAAAAATGTTTCATGGCCTAACCTCATTTTATACATTTATCCTGCTCTGCCAATTACTGAAGAACTTAGTGCAAGGATTTCTCTGTTAAATATCCTTATCTACTTTTTGAAAAGAGAAGATAAATAATATCTTATTATGGGAGAGACTCAGATTATATACCTAGCTAGTTAAAACATTAAATCATGCATTGTCTATTCACATACTCCTGCAGAGCTATGGTCAAAATTCAGATGCCAGGCTGAGCCTCTGCCCTGTAAGACTTTGATGAAAGGAAATGATTTCCTCCTCCTAAGCAGGCCTCCACAGAAACATGAAGAACCAAGGAAGAGGAAAGGACATCTATCTATTAAATGCCTAAGGTATCAGGAAGCAGGGTCAGTCAATACCTGGGTCTAAATAACTTAATTTTCTTTTGGAGAAATATCAGCTATATATCTCTTTAAAGTGTAGATTTCTCAAGAGAGTGAAATTAAACAAAATATGTAATTACTCCACAAAGTAAGCTCTTTTGAAAATTTAGAATTTTTTTTTTATGAAAACAAAACAATTATTTGGACTATGGAAGATCTGGGTAGCACCCAAATTCAGATGATTTCTGCTACTCAGTTGTTATTTGCACAATGTTGCCTGATAGAGTTGTTGTGCTGACCATTCCCAAAGGTCAAGGATTGACCTAGATCTTCAACTGGTTCAGTCCTAGGACTACTCCTTAGTTTAACTTTTTTTGCAAGCATTGTTTAGTTGGAGTATTCCTTCTTGAAAAATGAAAACATTCTTATAACTCGTCTCTATGTCTAAATTTATTTCAAAATAATAAGTTTTAAAAATAAATATCTAATTGTACAACATGGAGGAAGTACTACTACATGTATTGTTTTAGCTTCAGAAAATATTCAAAAGGTTTTTCAAATACTTTTAACAATATTCCATTTAAAGTACAAAATAAAGGCATTTCTAAAATTTTAAATATACTCATTAGTTCTTAGAATTATGGACTCAAAGTTATTTCATTTAAACATTCATTTAAAAATAAAAGACAAATGCATTTATTAAAAAGTTTGGGTTATCTATCAGATAATAATGACGTACATTTTATGTTAACCACAAAGGTTAGTTCTTACAAATAAAAATTATGTGGAGTAAATGTTCTCTTGCACACAGATGAAAACCCCCAACTAATACATGCTTCATATTTATAAATGACTAAATGTGGCTCAACGATGAAACATTAGATAGTAATACCTTTACCTGTTATTTCCATTCCTCTAGTTTCTCCTAGAAGCACAAATTGCGATAAGGGAAATAAAGTGTTTCATGACTCTATCTCTAAACATTTACTTTCTGTGTGATCTGCAATACATCATGTCCCTCCTTATAAAAGTCAATACATTTAGGAATTGAGAACATAAACTATACTTCAGATAATTAGCAGTAAACAATAGCACGCACTCTTTAAAAAATCCAGCATAACCACTATTTTTTTATACAGCTCTATCCTAAAAAGAAAATACACATTACTACTCATATATGATCATGGTTAATTCCAGAAAGTTTTGCAAATTTTTATAAGTGTTTCATAGAGTAAAACTGAAAGCAAACATAATTATTTCACAGATTGCCCATTTAATGACATAATTTACCCTAGTTGGTAAATAAACAATACTGACTAGTTCAAATGAGCAGAAGCATCTTCTAAGACAGGTTAGTTCCTATTAGTGGAGTTAACCTTCTAATAGACTTCTAACAAAGTCTAAGGTGAGTTCCTGTAAAATATCAGTGACTCACGCGAATGTTTCTTAGAAAAGCCAAGTAGTCCAACTGAAATACTGTATGTACAGTTACCGAAAGAGTCACTATTCATTTTCAACAGCATTCTGTATTATATGCTTTATTTATAGTTTGCATTTTAGTTTTATAAATAAATAGAATACTCTCCAAATATCACTCAGCTTTATTCATGAAAAGTGGAGAGCTCTGCAGAAGACAAAGACCACATCTAATGAGATCTCTCTCCCATTTCTCACTGTTCTTATACATTTCTCCACAGAATCATAGTGATTATTAAGAATTGTAACCTAGCAAGGTCAGCCTGCTTAAAATGAACACTAAAAACTTAGGGATACTTCCTGAATCTGCTACTATTTCACACATAAAGAACTAGATTAAAATATATTGAAAAATACTCTAAATATAACAATCAATATACTTTTAGGAGAGCATCAGAAAATAAGAATATATTATTATGTATATGGGGAGGAGGTGGAGGTAAGGGGATATTTAGAAGGTAAAAATTATTTTCCAAATAATTTTGGAAAATTTTTTATTTGTAATCAAATTTTCTGTTACCCAACAGAAGTTCCTGGTAGGGAAATAAAGACACACAATCATTCATCTGGGCTTTAAGAGTTGATTTATTGAATTTTTGCTGAAAATAAAAGAAAATTAAGTATTAGATTTGCAAAGTACTTGTTTTTCTCAGCTAACATCTTTTAGGACAATTTGCATCCTCATAAATCCACATCTATGCTATTTTAAAATCAAAATATAATACTAAATAAATAATTTAAGATAACCTTTATAAATAATATACAACATTCTTCTGTCTAAAAGATATTTTAAGACGTATTAATAAATGATCACCTATTTAAAATTTTGCAGCTGAGTATTTCATGAATTAAATTTATCTTATTCTAGAAAGTAGTATAAATAAAATGAACATTTAAGCTAAAAAGTTCAAACATTAGTGGTCACTGATCTAGATAAACATGAAGTAGAGTAATAATTGCTTTAGATAAATACTAAAGAGTTTTATGTGATCACTCATTCTAATTTAAAATAATGCTACAGAGAATGTAATCTGGGCTTGCTAACTTTTTCTTAATTGAGTATGTGAATATGAATACCTAATTATGCAGTGCAAGTAAATAATAGTTTGCAATATTGTCAAATTTAAAAGGTTAAAAAAGTGCACATTCTGAAGGCATGTAATTCTTGTTTATATAATTATTGCCATTCTTTATACTGAGATCAAAACTTACATAAATCTCATGCTTTGGTCTTTGAACAGTTTTAAGATTCCACTATTAAGTTAGAAGATGCTTACAGAAAATGTTAAAATGATAAAATGGAGATGAATATAAGGAAATGTAACAGGAAAGCCAAAACAACGTAGATAAAAGTTTTCTTCTAGGTTGTTTATCATTATGCCTGAGCTATAATAAATAACTTTTTCTTAACTCCTTCAGGGCTTTAGTTTCTGCTAATCAAATGTTTCAGTACTGTTGGTAGATATAAAATGATATCTTGGGTATTAGTTATCTATTTGCTTTAATTTGAAACTTAGGTGAAGCTGTAAAAATGAAAAGATGGATTTTTACAACATATACTAGAGTTTTAAAAAAAAATTCTGGAGCCTCAATGACTGTATTTTGTTTTGGTTATTTTATCATATTATCACAATATCTGTTGTATATGGTTTTATTGTAACTAAATTACACAGTGACTTCTCATTACGGAACACTACTTTGGGATGACTGATGGAGGGCTAGTTAGAACTGGTGATAAATCTGAACTTTAAAATAGTTTTAAAGACGTAAGTTTCTAACTACATGATAATAAATTAGTTGTGCATGTGTTGTTTTCCCTAACAAATTGTGTGTTTTTGAAGGGAAAGGGTAATCCAATGCTTAGCATCATATTTATAATAGAGGAAATGGTTGATAAATGTTTGGTTGAATAAATGAATAATCAAAAAACTATTCCCTTTAACAAATACGTAAGGGCAATTTTTAAAAGACACAACATTGTTTAAGGATCTCTGTTAAGTATACCTTACATTGGTATACTGCTTCATATCAATGCTTTTCAAAATAAATTCACAAATGTTTCTGTGTTTATTCCTTATAAAGAACCCTGATGTCAAAAGGCCTTACTTTTATTTTGCAAATAAGGACACTGAAGCACTGAGAGGAAAAGTGACTTCTTAATGATAAACCAATTACGTTATAGCTAGAATCCATGTCTTTTAACTGATTTCTCCATGATATTTTTTTTTCTATTCATAAACACTATTTAGTTACTGTATTGAAGTTTGTCACAAGAGTCTCATGTCTTGCTTTGGTTTTGCTATCCATTCCTTTTCTTAATCTTTTCTTAAACATTTTACTTATTCTTACTTTCTATTCTAAATTTCTGTACACACTTCTAATTATAAATTAAGCAGAAATCAGAATGGAATAATTTCCTGTGTTCTCTCTGCTATAACATTACAAAAGTGTACTGCTAAGTTGAATTTAAGGAATATGGAGGTTTCCATTTTAGGCAATATGGCGGACTGATGTCCTAGTGTAAAAATGGACAGACTATGCTTTATGGCAGACAAGAGATAAAGCCCGGGGCCCAAGCTGGGCATACCTCCGTGTGTGTGTGTGTGTGTGTGTGTGTGTGTGTGTGTGTGTGAGTGTGTGAAATCCAAGACCTCTGCATAAAGCCAAGAACTGGCAGAGCCAACATATTTTGTAGGTGAACTGGAAAGAAACTTTGTTCCACAGAGCAAAACTGTGGGCATATTTGCCTGTCTCAGCCTTGGCTCTGGGTAAAAACAAACAAATAAAGGAACCCCCACAAGTATTTCCTGTCTATTCTTAATAACAGAATTGCATTCTACCTGATTTAGGTCTAGAAACCATAATACCTATGTGGCCTGACCTCCCCATCCCAGATAACCAAGCCGAAATTTTAAAATGATCTGAGTTAGAAGGTAACATCAGCAGTAGGACAAAAGCAAACACAAATTCTCTCTGGAAGAATCAACTTCAAATCCAAGTCTTAAAAGATTTTCAGAGATAAAGGACCAAGGAACATGGGGCTCAGTAAAAAAGCCATCCCAGGTAAGAGCAAAAGGAAAAATAAACACACAAAGTATAGAATCATATGTACAAAACACTGATGATTTGGAAATATCTGATATAGAATGTAAAACGTTTGCTTAATATGATTAAAGAAATGAAAAAATATATTGAGTGTATGATGAAGAAATAAGATATTATCAAAAATGACCAGCAGAGATGAAGAACAAAAGGGAATTTTCAAACTCAAAAATGTAATCGTTTGAATTTATCGAACTCAGTGGAATGGAAAACCTGAAGGATGACAAGTTGGAGGCTTGTGCCCTGACTCAAAGTCAACCTTGGAGACCAAACAGAATGGAGAGGGTTGCATGGATCTGAGGATGGAATATAACAAATTTAGAACATCTTAGATAAAGGTTGTCATGGACTACTTGTGTTGGGGGGAGGGGAGAGGTTGGGGACAGGGTATGTACTAGCCCAGGGCTGAGGGTAGCTGGGCACAATAGTGGGAGGATAAGTGAGGGAAGAGTTTTTAACACATTAACTGCCACTTGAGTTGTATTTAACTCATGCTAGTTTTGAGCCCAGGGCCTTGTGGAGCATATGTAACTGCAGTTGGTTCATGAAAATCTTACTTGTTGATGTACTTATTGTTACAATTAATATTGACAATTAAATTGTATATAACTCATGCACGGAAACAATAAAAAATAACAAAGTGTCCACTAAATTAGAAAAGATCGTTTTGTTTTTGAAGTTTTTATTCTATTTTCACAATAAAACACTGTGCTCCCAAGGAAAAAAAATTTTTTTCTAGTGTGGCAGTCAAGGTGAGAGGCTTGGCCTCTCTTCCACATTAATTGCCCCGACTTACAGTATCCATCACTGGGTGAACAGATCATTAAAACGTGGTGGGTGTACATTATGGAATACTATGCAGTAGTTAGATGCAACAGATTAAATACAGTATATAAAGCAACATGGATATATTTTAAAATATATTTTATAGCTTAATCAGAAAATTGAGGATATGATTTATAGAAAATACATTTATGCAAGTTAAAAACATAGGTACTCAAGATATTAACATTTATTACATAAAAACATACACATTAAAATGTTCACTGCATTTAATTTAGTTGGTGTCTCGTTAAATAGGAGAGACAAATGTGAAGTTGAGTCAAAGATGACTATGAGGACTTGAACCTGGCCGCCCTGGAGTATTGCAATGGTGGGGACAGAAACCAAGACTTCGGGAATAAGAGCCTCAAGAAGAGAAGATGATGGGTTAGTTGCTGTAGGATGTCCACTGACCCAGGGGCCTGTAGACGTGACAGGACTGTGGCAGGGAACCCCCACCAAGGGCTCAGCTGGCTGGAGCAGGGGCTGTCGAATGAGGGGTATTGGAACCTGGTCCCGTGGACAGGAGAGGAATGTTGGCAGGAACTCTCACCTGCACGGACGGCCCAGCAGAGATTGGTGATAAGGACCCAGCAATGAGCATTTTATGAATTTTTGTTTTATTTCTTATAAAAGTTTCAAAAATATGTATTACAAACTAATGTTCATAAAGTTCCAATAATTTAGAAATGAAGTAATTTTTTGTGTCTGTCTGCCCATCTCCCTAAGAAAATACTTCATTGAAATAACCACTTTGACAAACTTTTTGTATAGTAACTTATCTGTTCTTGTGTAATCCAAGTGTCAAAGTTCTACAACCTTCCACAGTCCCTGTTTCCTTTATAAAGGGTCTAAATAAAGGGACTCAAGCCCTCAGGCAACACATGGAGAAACCCCAGCCATCCTTCCCATTGTTCCTGAGTTCTCACGGATGCCTGCACTCTCTTGATTTGCAATCACTTTGATTTCTGAATCCCACAAGTTTGAAATGTAGTGTTTTTGTTATTGTGCAGTTCAAAATATTTTTCCATTATAATTTCTTACTTGACTCATGATATGGAGATATAGATATATAGGTATAATTTTAAATTTCCAAACATATGAGAATAGTCTAGTGATCTTTTTGTTTGACTTCTAGCTTAAATGCATTATGGTCTAGATTTGAATAGTGCTATATGCAATTCAATGATTGAAATCTGCTGAAATTGGTTTTATTGCCCATGATCTGTCATTTCTACTTGTACATTTTCCCTGCATACTTAAAAAATAAAGCATATTCTGCAATTGTTGGAAAAAAACATACACATAAAAATACACAAATCAAACACGTTAGAATATTTACCTTTGATGGGAAGGGGTATGATGGTGGGGGTTAGGGACAAAATAAAATAAGTAAATAAAGCTAGAAGGGCCTTGCTTGAACCAAGTATAACAGCGTATCATGATCTAAGGGGTATAAGGAATGGATTACCCAACCCTATGAACCTGAAATTAAAATAAAAAGAAGGTAAAAACAAACTCGATGGATGAGCTAGTGAGCAGATTAGATATGTTGTACTGAGAAGAAATTGGAAGAGATATCTAAAGAAGTTACATGGAATGTAAGTTACAAGTAGAAAATGTGGTGAGAAAGGGTCAAATACAAACATGGTGTGTAGAGTGAGAAGATCTAATGTGCAGTCTGAGAGAGGTAATATTCAAAAAGAGAATTCCTGAGAATATCCCATACTTGATAAGAGACAACCATTCTCAAGACTCGAGAAGCAGCACTACATGCAAGCAGGATAAATAGAAATTAAGAACATCAAAGACGAAGAGAACATGTTAAAGTAGTCAGAGAGACGAGACAGAGGACCTGCTGAGTAATTCAATTGACTGACAGTTAACCTCTCTATAACAAGGTTGGATGTCTTAAAAACATGCCGTATCATCAAAGTGCTGTGAGGAAATAACTGTCAACTTAGACTTGTGCATAAAGCAAAACCATCTTTCAAGATTGAGGGTAAGAATAAAGACATCCTCAATCAAGCAAAAGCAGAATTTACACTGGCAGCCCTTCACTAAAGGAACATTCAGAACATGGACTTCAGGAAGGAGAAAATAATGCTAGAATATTTTATTTACTTATTAAGTATTTTATAATGTTATTTTAAAAATCAATTTCTTTTTTAAACACGATAGCAAATTTCTGAAATATTAGAAGTTCCAATTAATGCAGCAGGAATTATCTGGGCTTTATTACCTGCCTTGCCTGTTTATATATTGTACCATCATTTACATCAGATGCCAATCACTTGGTACTCTTAGACAATCTTTGAATCATTGACACAAAGGTGCATGTCATATGAAATTATATTGCATTACATAATATTGTAATTCAAAATAATACGCACAAACTCCATGCCCAAAAGATGAGATGTCATCTCATCAAGCAAATACTGCTACCTAGTTTCTCAGTTTATATAAATGGAAGCACTTAGGAAAGGTTAATTACAATATTGGCATAACCCTTATAGTTAACACTATAGCCAAATGCTACAACCAATGCTGTAATGATTTCAACATTTGCTATTAAAATAAACCTGATACTACTCTCTAGAACAGTTGCTGAATATATAACAAATTTTGTGTTTTCTTATACACTAAATCTTATCAGTATCTAACCGGAACATGAGAGGTCTTATATAACAAGAAATTTTGTTCTATTGAGCCATAGTATACAAAATAATAAAGAGCATTTATGGATGATTAAATATTGAAGTAAAATTGAAGCATTTAATCTACTGCAAAACTCATTTAATGCAAACGTACCCTGGCAACACAGATATTATTGATATTATACTTGAAAGGAACATTTTCATCTAGTGTAGCTCATGGAAATTTAATTTCCTTCTTCTCTGAGAATTTGGAATTCGTTAGACTGTGTCCATTTTCAGCACAATTTTCCAGTAGTACACAAAGTGTATTTTTACATATTAGAGAAGAATTTGAGTGACTTGAAAAATCTCACAGTGCCAAATCCATTGCTGGGAAGGTACGTTTATTATAACAGGTGAAAATTACAATAAACAGAAACAAAAAATAACTATTTTGAGCTTATCATTAATTTTATTTTGATGTCAATTTTCATGCCACCATCCTGTTTTATTTTATGATAGGCTTTGTGACCAAGTACAAACTGGACTGATCTCAGATCAAATAGAAATTGGCACGTTTTAAACAAATAAAGCAATTACATATGCAGAAATTAAAAACAAATAGATGATCTTAGGACCTTTTTGTTAATTTTGATAGATTTCTTTTCTTTTGTTTTAGCTTTTCTAAGATTTTACCTTGTACCTAAATAAAACATCAGAATCTGGATGCTGAATACCAAACATTATGCGGTTGTAGTTTAGTTCTATAGGCTTATTATCAACTATTTCTAAATCAAAGTAAGTTAAAAGTACAATCAACAATTGCTTTATTTCAATAACTGCCAAAAATCGGCCTGGACATTTGCTGGCTCCATATCCAAATGGCATTAGGTAACACTTCAGCTTTTTTCCTCTTTTATAAAAGGTGGTTTTCTTCTTACCGTCTTCTATAAAACGATCATATCTAAACTCCTGTAGAAAATGGAAGAACAGAGAGTCAAATTAAAATTTTACATGAAACAGTTTGAATTCAGGTCCACAAAGTTGCTAGCTCACACTGCCTGTCTTAAAAGCCTCCTTTTAATCAGGCAAACACCAGAAAGCAAACTTAACTAAGTGCAAATCATGTATGAACTTTCAAAAAACTCAGGAAGTTACTTTTCCCATATCAAAGTGGAATTCGAACACTTGTATGACTTTTTTTCCTTACTCATATTTCTCTGCTATGATGAGATTCCTAAGTACAGAGGCAGTATCTCTATTTTTGCTCCCTAAGGTGGGCCTGACATATGGACACTCTATATACCAATGTTGGGTGGAAGGCAAGGGCTCCCGTGGGACTGCCATGGTCACCATGGACTAATGAATCCTACTGGCCACAGGAATTACCTGTCGATCACTAATTTGCTTTTCTCTTATTCCTTCCCAAAAGCTACTGATGAATGAGAACTATGAGTTTAGGACTCAGTGCTTATGTTTGGATTAAATAGACATAAAATAATTAAGATTCAGATAAAGCACTAGAGATTTTGTGGAACTAAGGCACAAAAATCAATCTTGCTTGTTTTTTGATGTTGTAGCAAATTTCTCTTATGAAAGTTCTATATTAGAATGAATTCTCTTTCAGTTTTCTCTAGGGTGGCAGGTGTTTCTGATGTTTTCACAAATAAGTTATATTACTTGTTACAGAAAATTATGGGACTGCTTTACCCCCATCACCATCTTAATTTCACGTTGCTGACAATGGGTTACAGTTCAACTTTCACTTAGTTTTCTTAGAGGGGACCGAGTGACCTTATTTTAGCCCATGATGAATTAAACCATTGATTAAATTAATGTTCATGGCTTGCATGTAAACAACCAAGTATGTCCTGTAGTTAGAGCTCATGAACATTAGACTTGCTCAGCACATAATTTTGACATGAACTACATGAAGTCTAATGTAAGGAAGTAGGTCAGATCCAAAGCATTTCAGGTTAGGGTGAAAACCCTACAATATGTGGATAGATTCTGAATCCATCACAAATGATCTAGTTTTCTTACTCCATGTTAGTGTTGTTAGCATCAGTGAGTCATTTCCTTTAAAAGTATTGGGTGTATCCTTCTTCACCTAGCATATTTGTTTTGATAAGTATTTGAGCTTAGAAAAACTTTGAGTAGTTTCTATTCCAACTTGCAAGTCAATGTAATGATAATGGCAAAATCAATCTGCATTTTTATAACTGTTTAATCCTTGACAACGAACACGCTGAGTCCCTTAGAACATAAGTGTATTTTACCACAGTTCTAGTATATATCCGAATAGGATCTAATCAGTAATGAACTAAAAACTCTTCGTAGACATGCGCTGTTACTGGAGATAGAGTTACTATAGGGAACTCTCTCCCAGTGACCTTCTTCCATTCCTGGGTCTCAGGCCTCATTTCCTGAGCTTAACTCTGCTGCTTCCAGTTTGGGTTATGACTTTTTAGTGTCTTGATATCATAAATAAGCCTGAAATCACCATGGCTTTTAGATTCTTCTTTGTGAAAATGAATGTGCTGCCCTCGGAGAGTAAACACATGATGCAGGACTGCTCCCCACAGTGACCTTCAGTGCTCCCCACAGTGACCTTTACATCCAATTCCCTCAAGCTTCCACTCAATCAGTAAGGCCACTCCATCACCTTCCATTCCAACCTCTTCACAATAAACGTCTTAGAAATTCCCATTTAGTTATTTATTTTATGAGACTAAAAGGGAAATGCCCACTGTCTCTAGCTTTATGACCACCATCAAGCTCAAACAGCATATGGGCATAAATATATTTTCAAGTTAAAATTTATTTTCAGTTTGTTCTATTGCCAGGGATGGAGAACCTGAAAGCAGGAACCAAAGTTAGGAAGGGCCTGTGGCAACCGCTGGGGATACAGGGTTTTAGCCAAAAAGAGAAGGGGTATAATAATCCCACTACTGAGATTTTGGGGTCACAGTAACATAGAACAAAAGGTCAGGAAGCTCAAATGTATCCATTCATTTGGAACAATGTAGACTTTAGGATTCACCATGATGACTTAAATTCTTCGGAGTGACAATAATAAGCTTGGTGCTTCACAATTAAAAGGGGACAATGAAACAGATGAGAACAGAGAAATCACAAGAGAAGGTGTGAGACACTGAAAATTCTCACTGTTCCTCTAATGTTTGTTGCAATTGATTCCCCAGTGCCATTCTTCTGCATAAGATCTGTCCAGGCACCAATCCTGGATATCACATTGCTCTAGCCTCTGGTTTGGGATAGGATGTGTGAACCAATCTGGTCAGTGCTACTGGGGAAAAGTCTGTGGGGGCATCTAAGAGAAGTTTCCTTCTTGTGAAGCAAGTAAACAAAATGAAATGGTTCATTACCCTTCATCCTCTGGACCTAGTCATGTGTGACCAGGACATCTGGAAATGCTGCAGCCATCCAGCCACCAGGCTGAAGACAGAGCTAACCCACAGGAGATGGCAGAGCCAAGAAGTCCCAAGGGATTGGAGCTGTCACGCTGTCTTACTTACGTCTGTATTTTTAAAGCCTCCAACACAATGCTATTTCTTAGTAGAGATTCCATATATGTTTGTTGAATTAATAAATATATGGGAATAAAGTATACTTTAAAAGCAATCGTCAAGCTTTTGAAGAAAACATAGATATTGAATGAGTAAGTAAACATGTAGAGAATGATGAATAGATGAATATTTTGTGTTTACAAACAGTGGAAAATGGTATAATATTGAAGCACTATAAATCAAGATTGGATAGAGGATACAATTTTCTGGATAGAGAAGAATTTTTGGTATACATGACAAAGGAAGATTGCATAACACTCTAATTTGTGTTCTCCAAATACTATGTTTAGTTCAGTTCAACAGATTTTTTTTTAGCACTTCCTGTATGTGAAGCATTGAAGTTACAAAGGCATAAAACATGGTCTTGCTGAGGTAGGTGACACACCATAGGATCATATCTTATATCCACTCAATTCATAATTTTGGGCATGAGAATCTAAATGAGACAAAAGATATGACTTCCTAGTAATAAACAAAAACTGTCGATGTTTTGAATGGATGGCTAACGGGCTGCAGTGTTGCCACTGGTTTACAGTTGTCCTGGGGACAAGGTGACACAGTACAGAAGTTCCCCTCTATCTCCATGACTTCGGTTCAAATCAGTGTTGTGCTGCAGCCACTTGTACCGGTATGTGAGAGTGGGTAGATCTCTTCCCAACTTTGTGTTTAGGGTCTTCATGTTGCTAACATGAAAATGGCCAAGGTGGGCATACTTACACCACTGAAAATTGGCAAACACTACAAATCAAGGTTTTCCGGAGGGAGCTCTGATTTACCAACACACTGCTACTTCCAATATGGTAGGTATGAAGTGCCAATTCACTGATAGGGCAGGAACACACTCAATATGAAGCATCTGCCCATGAGAAAGCAGCCATGAGATAAGGCCGAGTCCCTATACTGCAAGCTCTTAGCGGCAGGGGCCTTTTTTATTTCTGTGTCACCCATTATGCCTATCAAAGTGCATTCTGGATATAAATGCTCACATGTTTGTTCCCTTGAAGTTTCTTAGTGGCACAATCTCTATTTCAGTTTGAGATACACACAAGAAATTATTGAGAGTATATCCTCATCTATCGTGACTAGTATATTCTAAGAACAGTAGCAATAATCAAAATAATATTGATACCACAATTGGTATAGTGAATTAGGATTTTTTCAAGGGCTTTCAAGTGTATCTATCATCTAATTATGATAAATAATAAATAACCTAACGGGGAATTGCATGAGGTTAAACAGGACCTTTCAACTTCAGAGCTTTTGGGGGATAGTCCAAGGTTTTGGAATTACATTGTTATTTCACCATGTTTATTTATTTTAGGAAGCTGCATGGTTATAATAACGTGTTGCCATCTTAAATATCTGATGTTTCTTCCCTCTAAGCCCAACAGTGTCATCAGGTCTCTCTTTATGTCTTATCGCCTCTGGACCTAGGAAAACCAACCAACAGCTCTGTCTTCTCTGTAGCTGCAGTTCTGGATACTGCATTTTTACGGAAATGAAATCGTCACTATTTACTACTGATTATTTGAGAGTTAGCTGCATAAATCCAGGCTGATGATAGATGTGAATTTGAGGAAGCCCTCAGGAAAATTTTAAAAGCTGTTCACTCCTAGCTAATTAATAGATTAGACTTTATTGGATAGCATTTATGCCTATAGAGAGACAGGAAGGGGAATCAAGAAGTGCTTCCTCTGCTCTCTCTCATTGTTTTAAATTTCACTTAATAATTTGTTTTCCCCCATAGGAAAGGGCCACCCGAGTAGCTAACATTACGATAAGCTGAGCAATCAGCATTCAGGAAAAGAATAAATTCTTAGTACAGAGGTTACATGTTGGTGGCACTCATAGGCCCAATTAGGTCTCAAAACACCTTTTCTTTATCCCACACTGTGTTTTAAAATTTGTTTTTCCGAATATTTAAAGATTCAAAGCATCACCCAAAAGTCTGTTTTTTCAAGTTGTTTTTAAGAAAAAATCAAAATAACTTGTCCAAACCAGGTCTAAATGCTTGCCAGACCTGAGGGCTAGTTCAGAAGTATCTAGTGATCTTATTTAGATACATCCTGGGGTCTATTTTTTGCCATAGTTCTTACCACTCCCAATAATACTGCTGTATTATACACAAGCCAGCCACTTGCATATTTGATCTGCCTAGGCCTACTCTATATTTGAATGTGCAATATCTGTCCTGATTTAAAACTTTAACTGAAACATATTTTCACTTTCAGTACATTCATCCATCCAAGCGTCCCCTTATTTATTTCACTGATACCGACACACTCCTGTGTGCTGGGCACTGAGAATACAGTGATGGAGAAGACATGGTCTTTCCCCTTCGGGAGCTTACAACATATGCAAGTACAGACAGGCAAACAAATAATTGCAAAATACCATGTGGTATGCAGCTTAACAAAGGTATGCCAGGCCACAGAGTGAGCAATGGCAAATTCTCTGAGGGATGAGGTGGGAATCAGGAACATCATCAAAGAAGAGGTGATTAAGGGAATTCTTGTGGAGTACTTTGGAGCATGCTTGGTGCATAGGTAAGGAGGGACATTCCAGGCATAGGGAGATGTATGTGCAAAAGCTCTCCAGTGTGAAGGAAGACCATGGCCTATCTTTGGAAGGCAATATTCTAGAATCTCCTAGAGCTCAGAAATTCTGAAACCATGCCTCGTTGAGTTGGGAGCTATCTATGTTCTGCTAAGGCTCTTGTCTCTATGTCTTGAAAGGACAGCTATCCTTATATCTGCAGTCAGTCTTCCTCTTATTTTTTGGCCTAACAGCTATTGTCTGTTTTCTACATCTAAGATCTGGTCTTCCCATGCAAGGTCTGTAGGATACAAAAGGCAGGGAGTGACAAATGTGAGTCTCTTATGAGCTCTTGGGCCCTGCTCTCAGTGACAAATGACTGATAACAGAAATTTGTGAAACTTTATTCTTTACTGTCAGTGCATGGTGGTTTGGGATGGACATCAATGAGCATCTATAGCATCTACTTACTGCCATCCTAAGTTGTTAAGAACCAAAGGAATAAATCTATTTGCCTAATGCTGGTAGGTGCTCAGTAAATGTTTATAGAAAGAGTGATAAGACCTTCCCAAATCCTACAAAAGTGGTTCCGAACTATATCATTTTTTTTGTACCAGGAATTATGAGCATTCCATGACTAATTTCAAGGAAACAATGCCGTGGCAATAAATTACTGAGTTAATTTTAACGTTAGTCAGACATAATTGGCTAATGTTAAATGTAGTAAATAATAGTGTTCATCAACTCAAGTTAGAGCTACCCTAATGATGCTAAATCAGTATTCACAACATTGCAATTCTGTTCTGCCACTGATTTAGTATGAGGCAAACCCTTCTGATTACTATTAAGATTGGTCGATTTATTATGTAAAGTTTGGTCATTGCTGTTTAGTTTTCCAGAGGAAAAAATATAAATGAGCATACTTTCAATTTTTAACTTTGATTTTAAGTTCCTACAAGTGTAAATCAAGTATTTTTTTTTATCATGGGGGTGGGGGTTGGGAAACAGGAGGCTCCCTAAGAACAGTGCCATAAAAGACAGTGGTGACCTGGTAAATATTTACTGAGTATTTGTTGATAACTTTAATGTTGATTTTACTATCATGCCATGAATGGTAAACTTTAGGACTAGTGGAATAGTCATATAATGAAAATAGTAAATAGAATGTAAATAAATGAAAATTCATGGACAGAAATAAAGTTATTTTAAAATTTAGAAGTATTTTTCAGATATTAGCTATTCCTTTTCCCTATTTATTGAACATTTAACTTATTTATTAACATTGAACTTATGTGTGGAATTTTTTTTTGTTGATATTTACAAATGTGGAGATTAAGCTTGTTAACTGTGGAATGTTCTTTCACTTGCTAATACTCTACAACCCGTTTGTTATCATCATTCGTATAATGCCTCTTCTTCTGAGACCCATAGAGACCATATGTACATTTTCCCCTCACATAAGTCATTTGCCTTTGCTGATGAAATTAATGCCGATTTTCTTATTGTGTTTGAAGTCTGCCCTCTTCTTATTAATTTCCAAAATTCAACATACAGTATTTCAGCCTAGCAGCAAAACATGTAACTTAGAAACTGGGTTTAAAAGTGGTCCAGCTATGAACTGCTTAAAAAGAGCACAGAAATTTGCCTTTGAAAAAAACCATTTTATATACAAAAACTGCTGCAGCAACATTGCTTCATGAGAAGCACAGGCAGAATATGACTGCATTCAATTTGCATGCAGGTGGTGAATCTCTGAAGTGGTATTAAGGGATGAACCAGGGTGGATTAATTTCCAGTCTTTGATATTCATTAACTCCAGCTTCAGAAAAAAATACAAGGAGATGACACAATTACCCTCAGAGCTTCACCCGTGAGCAGCAGCTTTACAATCTCAAGTTCATAATGCCATACTAATTGATCAAGAAGGGGCACATACCTTTTCTAAGAGTTAAAAAGTATATGGGCTTAACTACAACAGTGATGGTATTTGACTTTGGAATAGTCAACCCCACTTTGGAAACACTTAGCAAAATAGTTGTCTTTATTTATTCTCTAAGTCACCTGCCAATAGCTAGCCCTCCACGGTTTTCAGTAATTCTCCACAAGCAAAACTTAATTTCGGTCGAAAGGTAATGGTGGCCAAGGCTCAATGCCCATTTCATTTGAAGCAACTAGCATTTAGTCTCATCATTGTATTTCCATTTATAGATCACGAAAACTTTCAAAGATAGATCTTTAGGAAACACTTCAGTAAAGAGGAAAACATTCCCACTAGAATGAAAAACAGAAGTCGTGAAGCTGTCCCAAATCCCTTCTGGAACAAAGTGGCAAGAGGAAGAGACAGATCAGGAGGAAGAGGAATGGGCTCGCAGTATCTAAGAGGCAGCACCGATGGGCTTGATGGTCATTTACCTCTGGAGCTTCAAAGACTTCAGGGTCAACATGCAAGACTGGAGGAAAGATGGCTACCAAGTCTCCCTTTCGTACACAGCTGTCCTTGATCTCTGAATTGAGAGTCAAATCCTCCTGCACGAAACGAATGGTGGTTGAAAATGAGCACAGTCTCAAAGCCTCGAGAATGGTGCTTTCTGAAGGAAACAAACAAACAATAGCTTATTAAAATATGGCTGCTCCTGAAAAGTGCTCTCCATTTGCCATTAAAGCTCATTACGAATGGCCTTGATTGCAAAGGAAACCGTTTCTTCATCACATCCACAGAGCCCCAAGAGGGAGCCAAGGGCTGGCTGTGGATGGAATGTGAGGAGGGGCAGTGGTCTGGCCCCAGCGCAGCTCAGGGGCATCTGACAGGCAGCAGGCAGCAGTGCTGTATTTCAGCGGAAAGCTATTAAGATTTTGTAGGAAAGAATGGTCTGCAAGAGAGAAATGCTGTGTTATGGGTATACATATTTGACACTAAAACCACGTCCCAGTTAAAGTTCACTGCTGGTGGGTTATTTTACCAACCTTTAGAACTCCGATGTCTTTAAAGCCAGCTTAGTCATTTAATAACCACTTAGGCACTTAATAGTGAAGTAATTGTAGTAGCACTTTCTGAGACAGCTTAACACTTAATTTCTTTTATGCTAGCTGTAAATAAAATGTGAGTCAGCATTTGCTGGAAAAATTTCAAAAGGAAAATACTTTTGTAGGATTCAGAGGAAAACCATATTTTCCTCAGTGTCCAGGGAGAATAACAGCCACCATCATATCCTGGAAGATTCCAGAAGCTGAATGTCCTTGCTTTCCCAATGGCCTTCACCTTTTGCTCCTAGCACGACAGATTTTATGGCTAATTTCCGGCAATTTATCCTGGCAGTTTGAGGAGGAATTCCTTTGGGAATAATATGCATAATTTGCATAAATCATTCTGATAGCATGCATATCAGCGTGCAGCTCCTGTCTAGGTCTGCATCTCTCTCTTCATAATCAAAACTGACTATGTTTCCACCAGCGTGAATGGGTCCTAGAATATAAAGCTTGATTCTTTCTAATCAGCAATGTGAAAAAGAGCTCCAAATGGAGTTTTTCCCCCTTCGCATGATAACAAATGCTCATGTTTATGACTTGCAATTTAGATATCACACACACACACACACACACACACACACACATACACACACAGCCCAGTTTCTCAGTGTTCGGTAAAGCTCTGAAACACAGAGTACCCAATTATTAGTTTATTAAAAGCAGGCCCATCAGTGACGGCTTGCATCAGCCAAAAAATAAAAATAAATGTTATTTCAGTGAAATTTAAATCTATGCACAGCTTGCACAGGGATACCAACTAGCTTTGGGTGCCTTCTCCCAGGAGGGTTTTCCTTAAGCATGCATTTGTCTAAAGAAATGAGGCTGTGGTCAGCTCTGTGTGGCCAGTGCGGTGATTCAATGTGACGTACAGTGAGGCTGTGCATATTCTCTTGGACTGCCTTCGTTATTATAATCAGGCAGAGTCAAATCGGTTTGTTGGTGATGAGGCCAGAAAAGAACTTTGGTTTTGGAACATGGACTCTACTGCAGATAGCCACAAGGCACCTGACACGACGGATTTCAGCTGGCCAGACACCAAAGACCAACATTTCTATGGTGAAAAGCAAGGGTCGGCTTCCCATGTACTGCTGCTGGCTCTGTTGGATCAACAATAGCGTGGCATCATCTTAGCTTGAGGTGTGAAATGGTAGCTGACATATGTAGCAGTGCTGTTCGCCCAACAAGTCCAGTAGGGGTGTGGGAAGAAGAAATACAAAAGCAAAATAATTGTGGGGTGGCTGCTGAGACAGGGCAGGCATTTAATAGTCCGAATAACATGGTCACATCGGATTGGCTGATGTGCTCTCGGGAAGCGTGGCAGCTTGCGCCCACCGCAGTATCACAAATGACAATTGGGCAAGCATATCTTATGCAGAAGTTAATCACAATAATGGAGCACAAAGTGTGGCTTAGCGGTCAGATCGTAAGTGACAAATCTGTTTTACCTTCCAGTACCAGTTATGTGTGCAAGATGAGGTTGGCTCTCGCTCCGAGCGATCACGCCGATAATCATTAGACGACAGAAGTAATGAGTTGCGTTATTATCAACAATGGAGAGCAGGGCTTACGTGGCTCTGCAGTACGACATACAGACACAAAAGCCAGCAGCTTTTCCACCAGCCCCAGTACGAATGCAGGCAGAGCTATACGTTGAGAAGAATGACAACTGCACAATAAAAAAATTGCAGCCTCTACTTGTAGTTGTCATAGTTGAGCAGACACCAGCCAGTGCCACTGACAGACCAGCTGGGCCCTGGGAGGACTTCCATGCTGCACCAGGAGGTACAGTAAATTATCCTGCACGGTAGAGCAACATCTGTTTCTGTGCTAGTGCCGAACAAACAAGGCAATTTAAAACATACCAAGGGATAACCAAGCAACAAATGAACATGACCCTCGTTTTTTCCCCCTTCTCACACACGAGGTGCTAAACTTCATTGTGCAGGCACTCCATGAAAGAGAAGCCAGGTTTTTATTTGATAAGGTGTTGTCAGAGAGATTTTACATATTTCCAAAATGGAAAGAAAAAGCTTATAGTATTGTTATTCTTAGAATCTTCCCCCTTCTATCTTCATTTCTTTTATACCAAAGCTAGCACTCAGTTCTCAATTCGCTCTAGAATTAAAAAAAAAAAAAACTTTCCATATACTTATAAATATTCAGTCTTTAAACCTAATTTGCTATACTTAGTTCACATGCCTTCAAGCATTTGTCTTCCAATTTCCACTGAATAAATGCGTACTAATGAGAACTAGAGCAAGCTGCTGAGGCAAAGCTGGGTGACTTGGGTCTGGCCTGCCACCAGCTTGTGATAGGCGGGCAAATTGAGTTAAAATGAAAAGTCTTGTCAGCTGAAATTCAACATGGTAGCCAAACAGCAAGCTGTCAATCATCCAGCCAAAACAGGGGACTGCAGGTAATAAAAGGTCATTGTGAATCATTAGTGCACTTGGCTTTCATGTGGAAGTTAATTTTAATTAAAGATGATCTCTATCTGTAAATGTTTTATAAAACTTATCGTGCATAATGGATTGTTCATTTAGACTAACATTTAGCAGGTAATAGGGCCTTCTGATTATTAGAATGTATTGTCAAAAAATGGCTATCAAGAATGCAAATATTTGGGGGATAAAATTTACACCAGACACTGCAAGGTGCCAACAATTCTAACTGTGATTAAGATAAGGCTGCCTGCGATTTATTAAGAACTGAGCTTTACTGAGTGGTGTATGCTAGGAAACCGGGTTACAAAATTCCCACAATGAACTCACAATTCAGTGCCTGCACTACCTTCTTCACAAGGCTGGGGAAGACTTGTTTCTCTTTTCAGGGTATAAAACTATTCTGACTAAGTATCCCTTCCAAGTAAAAAGCTGGGGAATGTCTTGAGCTAAGATGCTTTGTAACACAACTGTGAAAGAAAATGACAAATGAAAGGAAATGCTGGTGAAAGAAAAAGGCATATACATTTTCTCTTTTGCCCTCAGATCTCAATTCTGGCTATAATAATTGACAGATGATTCTCATTTGCAGATTTAAAGCACTAAAGCAGCTCATGGCAATCAATAATGCATGTTACAATGCAAAAACAAACAAGCACATCCGAGTTTCTGCCTCACACTCAGGCCATGTCTGTGTCTGTGGAATGAATGTACTGTGACATGGCCAGGCTGTTAATTTGGGTCATCTTAATGATTGGTGCAGGCTGGCATGCCATCTGATTAGCCATGGTGATCAGTGGATAGCAGCAGTGGATGGAGTGAAATGAACAGCCAGGCCCTGCCACAGTCACTGGGCCTGAACACTTGGGCAGGCACAAAGAGAAGGTGGAGAAGGGATGGCTATGGAGGTGGTGTGCTCTAGCAGGCGTGATGAAATGGAGTGGGGCGTGCGGTGCGTGTGTGTTTCTATAGAACTGTCTTCAAGACAGGTAAGAAGGTAAATGAGAAATTGCGATAATCATTTAAGGCAAAATCACTAATCTTTGCCTCAAGAATTGTATATTTTAAGTAAAGTTAAAAATAAACCTGAATGGATACCAATGCCTACCTTCACTCTGCGTTGCAGACACAGCCTTGGGTTCATTGCGAAAATTAGAAATGTAAATTCAGCACTTATATATTTGATACACGTTATTAAGGTTCTGCTCTGCTGGGGGGGCTGGGGCAGTGCTACTGGTGAGAAAAGGGAAGGGAGAGTATGGATTTGGCCTTCATGAACACCGCAATCTAGGTGGTTCAAAGTTGGAAGGTAAATGTAAATGATACATACAGATTCCTTGGGAATGTTCCCGAGATCCTATTTAAGATATTGTACAATTTCTTTTATTTATTGACTTTCTAAATTGACAAATAAAAATTGTATATATTGATGGTATACAACCTGATGTCTTGAAATATACATATGTTGTAGAATGGTTAAATCAACCTAATTAGCATATGTATTACCTCCCATATTTACCAGTTATTTGTGGTGAGAAAACTTAACATCTACTTTCTTAGCAACTTGACAGTACAAAATGTCTGATTGGATAACTCCGATGATGGCATTTAGAAAGCACATTTTAGTAAAAAACTATCTTTCATATTGAGAATTTTCCTCCTTTTAATTTCTACCCTTTATAAAACACACAGGCAAAAAAAAAAAAATCTAATCCCTCTTCTACAAAACAGCCCTTTAATAATATGTAAAGACAACTATCGTGCCATTTTCTGATTGTGTGTCAGAGATGATATAATGTTCAGGCTGTTGCCATGCTGGATGAATTCAACTAGTCAATGTGCCTCTTAAAATGTGGCAGAACTGGGAAAAGTAGAGAAGGACAATCATTTCCTGTGCTCTAGATACCATACTTCTATTACGGTTTCCTGGGAACAGATGTGCAACAGATTTTTGAAATAATATTGCCACTAACTTGTTTTAAACTTTCTGATATCCCAGAGGTTATCAGCAGCCCTGGCTGCCCATTAGAATCACCTGAGGTTGTTTAAAAACCTAATTGCTCCATCCTAGCCCAATGGAGTCAGAGCCACTGCATTAACCTTTCAATTAGAGGTTCTGAATCTTGGCCACACATTAGAATCACCTGGGGAGCTTTTGCAGCCATCCACCTGCATCCCAGACCAAAGCAATCAGAATCTCTAAGGGTGGGGCCAGGTATGAGTAGTTTTTAAAGCTCCCCAGATGATTCCAATGAGCAATCAATCCTTTTCTGCTGAGTCACATATTTCTCATCCAATTCTTACACAGTTGATTTTTAAATCAAAATACAATAATTTTCCTTTTCATTAAAGTTCCCTTTCAATCCTTTCCGATTCTGTTTCCATCATTCATTATACCATCTAACCCCCTTAGCTTTGTGCTAAGTTGAAAATTTGAACATTGAAATCAGTATTTTTTACTTTTTAATCTATATTTCTTTACATTACATATATTAATAAAAATTTCACTACTTACATTCCTGAGTTTCTGATGTACCTCTTTGTGGAAAGATGTCTACACTTCCCTCCAGTTAGAAATTCCTACTTATAACTTTAACTCAAGCAGTACAAAAGCAATTCATGTAACCAAAACATTTGTGCCCTTGTAATATTCTGAAATAAAAAAAAGAAATTCCTAACATGAAGTTATATCTCCTGTATATCCACATCAGAAGAGAGGATGCTGTTAAACTTTACTATTGTCTGAATTATGTAAACTTTTAAGTTTTCAAACACACAATTGTTTTATGATATTGAATAAGCTTTTTCAAAATAACAGCTACAAGCATGACAAATACACCACACTAATGTAAAATGTTAATAAGGGAAACTGTGGGGAATACTCTATCATCTTTGTAATTTTTCTGTAAATCTTAAACTATTCTAAAATAAAAATTTTATTTTTCTTTAAAAATAATACAAGGTTGTAATGTGAATCTTTAGCCCTATACTAACCCTCAAACTCAACTGCATTTGAGAATTAGTGATACATATCTTGTGAAAAATAGTGGTCAAGGTCTCTGGTCCATTTCTAGAGCATTTTCATCTGAAGTGGCCGTGGTGAGGGGTAAGCATTGAAGTTAGACCTGGCATCAATTTCTGGCTCTGCCACTATCTAGCTGCATGATTTGAGCTGGGTAACTAATCTTTCTGAACCTTGTTACACAATAATTAAATAAAAATAATAATACCTGAGAATTAAATAATATATGCAAAGCACTTAACACGGTGCCTGACACTTAGTCAAATAATAATTGTTAATATTATCATTCATAATATCTTATTCCGAAGTTAAAAATTCAGTCAACTGTATAATCATCTGACCCCCATTTCCTGGGCTTGTTCACATGCAAATCATGGCTGGCTTTGTAGAACAGAGATATAAAGAATTCCTCTCCCCTCTCAGTTGGGACAACGAAGAAAGATCCCCAGGGCTCTGGTATCAGATAGGTCAGGAGGAAAAGGTGGGTTTGGTGAGAAACCCCCGACTGGAAGTCCTGCCTCTGTCCTTTATCATCTCTACGATCTTAGGCAAGTTAGTTAGCACCCTGAGACTCTTCTCATCTGTAAAAATAATGGCAAAATAATAGCTGCCACAGTCCTCCAGGGTATTTTGGTAAGGATCCCATGAAATAATAGGTCTATAAAGTTGCTTTGAAATATTGAAATCATCAATATATTTAACATGGACTATGTCTAATAATAATTATTTGCTATTAAAGGACCTTTATTTTTTCCAACTGATCATTCCTTTCTGGGTTCCCCTCAACTACTCACCAACAATGGGCTTCGAAATCTTTAATATAATCTTTACAGGGAATCACTGCAAGCTCATACTTCCAGAGTTATTATAATTGACAATATGCTGTTTTTAAAGAAGTATTACAGATTTTGCCCAGCTCTACTTTTAGGGCACCTCCTTTTATTTCAGTGTCCCTCAATGGGACCTATGTGTAACTTTTCTGAATTTCAGGACATGTAATTGAACAACATTAGGTGTCTGCAATTCACCTGATCCATTCAGGAGTTATACTCCACTTTGCTTTATGTTCTTACTAGAGTGTGTTTGGTCTTTTCACGGGTGATGAGTAGGAAGAGCACTCCTGTGGGGTAAGGTAGGTAGATTGAGTATGATGTTCGTAAATATTATAATTGAAATTGAAGAAAACAATATAAACTTCACAGGGATGTCATAGAAGTTAAATATCATTTTGGTGATAACAATACGTAACGTTTACTGAGCATCCACTCTGTGAACTACACTGTTATTTACATACATCATTCAGGTAAACCATATGAAGTATTCATTGAGATTATTTGCTGTTAATCCAATTTTGAGAGCTTTCTCTCCTTGCATTAACTGTTTTCTTATCTTCATCTTTCTGAATGATCTTTTATCCATTTTTTCCCCCATATCTGAAACCTGCAGTTCTAAATCCTACTTTCACCCCAGCTTTGTCTTTCTGGAAAAACTGAAAAAAAATTCTTTTCTCTCAGAGTTTCTCAAACTTCCATTCTATCAGTCACTTTTCTTATTGAGATTCAGGCCCCAATTAACAGTTTAACCTGAACCTCATTGTATCTAGTAAGTTATTTAAAATTTTCATTTAAATGTAATGGTAGAGATCTTTACTAAACATTAATAGATAAACATTTTAGTGAGGTCATGATAAGCAGAATCTTTATTTAATAAGATACATAAATATGTATAAAAAGTTGTTTTCTTTTTCTAAAAGAATAGAGTAGAATGGTTTTAAAGAGATTTTCAAGAGACTGGGGAAAAGCACAAATCTATCATAACCTCTTACAACAGACGATTACTTTGAAGTACTTAAACAGAATGTGGCAGTCTGATATTCCTTCTCACCCCTGCTTTATAATCAAAGTGTGCAGACGTGCAAAATCTCTGTAAAAAGAAGAGTCTCCTTTTCCATTGCTGTATTAGTACCAAAATTCTCCTTCCTGATAAAAAATGCAGCATTATTTATCATTGTAATCTTTTTTCTTTTAATAATAAAAATTCAAGATATCTTTTATAAAAACACTGTATTTACAATACATAGAACTTTTTCCTTAAGAAGATGAGGACAAGCATGTACACTCATACCATGTGGTACACTGTGAACATTTAATTGTGTAAGCCTTGTCTTTGCACCTCCAGTTCATGCTCTTTTGATGTAAACGCTCACTATTGAGCTATGACTATCTGCAGAAGCTATCTGTTGTGTAACTGATTCCTATAAAAATAATCTGCACAAAACCTTCTATCTTGTCAAAGAAAAAAATAAACACAGTTTTGCAGATCACAACCAGCTCCATCATTTTAAATTCTCGTAATGAACAACACTGGCCTCTGCTGGTAACCAAGGTTGTGATGAACCTTAATGAACCTTCTCAGCCGCTGAAGGTAGTGCCTTTAGGCAGGTGGATCAAAACTCACTTGAGATTTTTGTTGTTATTCATTTGTTAATGATAGGAGAGCTGTAAATTTATGACGGATCCAAGGGTGAAAGTCTCTAGCTCTAGTTATGGGCTTAAATGGACTCAAATTATAGTGCTTGAATTTGCCATTTCTTCTGGTCAAATAAATTTAAACACTTTTGCTTTAATGTTGCAATTTAAAAATGATCTTTTCTTTCAATAGCAAGGAATTGGGAATAAAAGGATAATTGATGATTTTCAACTAAATTTTGTAAGTAATAACGGCATACAGAATACAAACACATACTCCTTGAAGTTTACTTGCATTACTTCCAGTCTGCATCGTCTTATTCATACAATGCAATGGAAATTACTCGAATACCTAGGAAATGCAACCTAGATCTTTAAAGAAACTGCAAATCTTCAACCCAGAAAATACTGTGTATCTAGGTTGAGCCAATTACCCAGAATTTTACACAAATTTTCTGTATTTGTTCCCCAATAATTCTACAAAGAAAAATAATAGATTATATTTATATTTTAATAATGTTGGGATTATTTTCTGTCTCAAAGCAAATATAAAATTCCTTTGATCATGTATGCAAAAGACAGCAAACTACAAAGTGACACATTTTTCCTAATTGATTGCCAGTACAAGGCATGCTTCCTCCAGTGGGTCTTAGCCTGACCAGTGGGAACAATCTCTAGAACACTTGGGCCATTCCTCTCAATGTCCACTGGTGATAAACATTGACCAAGACAGGGAGGGCCTTTGCTCCCAGAAGTTCCCATCAAAGAACATGGAACATATTTAAAAGATAAAAAATTGAGGCCAACATAGGCTAAAATACTTGCTTACATTGTCAAAGGAGTAAAGCAGCAGAAATACATAAACACTTATTCCCGCACTTGTACAAAGGGACTTGGAATATTGTATCCTAAAGAATATCCTGGGATGAAATGTCAATACAGAAGAAATAGAGAATAACTCACTGATATGGAATTTAGCTTTGGGAGTATAAGTTTACTGAGGTAGTGGTAGTGGAAAGCCTTCTCAAAACCAGTAAAGGGGAATGCAATCTGCTACGATCAAAAGCTTGTATCACTGAGGTACAGGCCTGCCTTGAAATAGAAAAAACCTTAGTCGCTACCAATCTCAAACATATTTGAAATAGTGACCATGCTTATCTCATGAGTCATGAATATTTTGCAAAATATCGAGATTTCACACCAGTTTGTACTTGTTACTTTTTCTTTTCTTTTTCTTCCATTCTCTCCCTCCCTCCCTTCCTTCTTTTCTTTTTTTTTGAATGTGTTTAAATCATGAACTTCCAATGGAAAACTGGAAAACATTTTTTCTACATCTTTGAGAATCATACACTCCAAGCTATATAAAACATCTTAACCCGTGCCTGAAAATATAGACACTATTTAAGGAAGAATAAATACATTTTGCACACAAGGTGCCTTTCTGAAATAATTTCTCTTTCAATCCCCAAATACTTTTCTCGACAAGATAGTGCAGCAATGTTTGGAAAGCATTAGCATACCAACAGATGCTCAGAATCAAATAACTTAATAGGCATCAACTTTTTTTTCAAGTAATTGCAAAGCTTTGGTTTAGCCTTTTGCATACCTTGCATAGTTAATTACCTAGGCCTTAATGTTTACATGCAATGAGAGTATCTACGGCTATAAACTACGTAATTTATAATTGATGTAAATGGGTGTTATTATGTCAATTAGGCAGCTGTGTCCTCTACCTCTTGGTAAACAGCTATGAGTGATAAACCGAGTTTGTAGAGAGATACCTTCTTTTCTTCATAACAGATAAAAATAAATTACCTAGGCAGATCAGGCTGTCCAATTGTTCTCTGGTGAGGTGGATGGAAAATCCAGACCCTTTCTTTTGACCTGTTGACTGTAGCAAACGGTCAATTTCGTCACGCACCGCTGACATAGCTTCTGGGTGCTGCAGAAGATAATACATTGCCCAGAACATAGTTGGAATAGTGTTTGCCACAGAGGCCCAGAGAAAGCCTAAATGATGTGCTGGGAGAAAATAAGTGAAAAGGAAGATTAATAGCGTTTATTACACTGATTAGATTTGCAATGTGCTAATTAAAAGATGTTAGGACACAGACCCAGCCAAGGATCAGTGCATGCTAATGAGAACCAATAGGCTTCTGAAGTCTAATTTTCTGCTTAATGAGAATAGTTTAAAATGTAATGTGTGTGGGGGGGTGGGGAGGTGGGGGATGAGATAAGAGGAGTAAATGCAGCTTAGTTATACTCTTTCTCATTATCACCATTAAGTATCTTGTTTTACCACCTCAGCAAAAAAAAAAAAAAAAAAAAAATCAATTATCACAAAGGGTTGTTTCAGAGTAAAACATTTTATCATTAGCCAATTAGAAAGAGCATAAAAATTTTCAAGGTCGCCATTTTGTCTTTTTATTTCAAAGGTCTACTGTAAATTATTTTATTTTAGGCAAGTACTCATACTCATTCAAAGTTTCTTACCTCCTATTTCAAAGTCCTCACGCACATAGTATTTCTCCAGGATATCTTGCCTCATTTGAAAAACTTCTGGCCATCCTTGCAACTTAGCTAAGTTTTCTGAGGTTAAGCATTTTATGAGTTTCTTCTGAAGAGACTTGGTATTTCCTAGAAGCTCAATGGGTATGTCAGATACTAAATATGGGAACTTGTCATCAAATTTTAAAAAATCATCTCTTAGCTCACTAATAAGTTTTTTTCTGTTGCCAGCAAGAATGTTTCCGTGGATGGTTGTAAACGTGATCTCAAATATTATTGAGCTGCAGAATGTAAACAATTGTGCCGTATCCCAACTCGTGGTTTTTAATAGTCGGCCTTCGAACACTTGTTTTAGATTCTGCATTAAGTTTTCCAAGAGTGTGTCCAAAGATTTGCCTTGCAAAAGTTGATAGCAGAGGTGAAGCTCATCATTCATTTCATCATTCTCTGACAACTTCTTGATGGAAAATGCTTTCATTAATAATTTATTAGTAAATTCTCGAAAGCTTAATTGTTTGTGATTTTTCAACACTAACGGGTACTGGAAAGGGTCCAGGATAAATGTTATGTACTTCCCTAAAAAAAAAAAATATATATGAGTTCATTTGTAACAAAACAAAAATAAATACTTTAAGTTTAAAAATATTTTAATCAACATTAAGAAAACCCTAATAACTAAGGTGCAAAGTTTTGAAAACTCCATTTCATTCAAAGATCCATTTTCCTTTGAAAATGGAATTATGGTGGGAAAAACTCTAGAAGCTTGAAATTAAATATCTGAAATTCTTAATGACCTTTAAGGAGATAGTTACTCTTTCAATTTTTATTTTAACTAAGGTACCCAAACATGTTAAATGTCCTTTAAATATTCTCATAATGCCTTGACTTAAAAACTTCACATATTTTTCCACAATAAAATAAGGAAAATAAAACAAATCAGTGAGATGACATTCCATTTCTGATTATTTACACTTCATAAAGAGCTTTTTTTGTACTTAGATCTGTCATTTTAGTTTTGTTCAAAACAATAATTTTAACTCAAATAAATGGCCATGCAGTATGAAGCAGGAACTCACAAATAAATGTCAAATTCGATACTAGCAAAAAATCACAAATGCCAGCATTTTCATTTTTATGGATGGGAAATAGTGGCTGAGGGAGGTTTAGTAACATGGTCAAGGTCACATAGTGACTTGTGACTGACACAGGATTCCAAACTAGCAACCATTCACTCATCCATTCATTCAGGCATTTATTTACAATATTTATTGAGATCTGGACAGTTCGTTGGATCCCTTATCCTCTTGAGGTAAAATGACGTAAAGAACTCATGGTATTGCTATGGATAGTGACATAGCCCAAGTGGAACTTGGTGTAAGGGAAGTAGAAAGCGGAGTTCGCTTCAGCCTGTCTGGTGCTATCAGCAAGGGTTCCTTGAGGTGATGACATTTATCTTTTTTATATATCAGTGCTGTCCAACCTTATCTGATTAAAAAAACTTGGGGTGCTTCTTAAAAATACGGATTTCTGCAAGATTCTGATTCATGAGGCTTGGAGGTGGGACCTACAGTCTCCATTTTGATAAGGTCCTCAAAGGATTCTTCTAAGGAGGAATTTTGAGGAACACAGTCATACTATGGTTTGTCTCTCAAAACTGGCAGGGACCTTGGAGAGTTCCTAGCTCAATTCCTGCATTTATCAGTCGAGAAAGCTAAAGAAAGTCAGAAGAGGAAGGGCCCAGGTCATGCTGCCATTTTAGTGGCAGAGCCTGGACAAGAAGTTACTCCCATGCACGGTTCTTTTTCTCACACATTGCTTGTCTCCTCTCGCTAGAGTGCTGTTTTAAAATTCCTTCTAATTAGAAATATTATGCAGGTAGTATTCAATAATGGTATTTAATAAGTCTCTCCAGAACACACAGAAAGTTTGGATGATTCTAAAAATGGTGATGTCTAATTATTTATTGTTTTCACTTCATTATTCCTGTGTGTGTGTAACTTTCTTAGAGGAATGCTTCTCACTTGTTATTTATGGTAACTCAAATAGCATCACAGAAATTCAATTTGTTACAAGATATTTAGGATGAAGTTTTGAAATAATGTTCAACCTAATCCTAGAAACAAGATAAATGTGGTTTTGCTTTATAATTTTAAAACAGAATTTAAGTTTTTAATAATACATGAATATACATGTGCTATGATTTTTTTTTCTAAAAATTATTCATACAACTTGAATTTTATTCACTCCATTTCCCCTTAATTCATTTACTAATGTGAGCTGATCTAGGAATGAGGGTAGAGGTAGAAGTGGCTACTCATTCTGGTCCACCGTATTCTACAAAGTAAACTGAACAATTTTTTTATTTTTGCTCTGGGGAGAGCAAAAAGGACTCAACTGGATTTGGGCATACTTTATGACACCTGCTTTACTGTAGCATCTTAATTAAATAAAATTGTTAGCATCTGCCTGACAAATAATTGGAAAAAAAATCCCTCAATTCTCTTATTTTGCAAAGGATATAATTTTAGGCAAAGCTGTGTATTTTCATAGGTGGTGATTAGTACTTTCTTTCTTTCATTAAATGGGAGGATTTTGCTAAATATCGTTAGGGTTATTTTAAATTATTCCTTAAAATTCGGAGAGTGTATAAAAGGTTTAGTTTGTAAAACATACAAGCTTTAGAGTATATTGTGAATTTTTTCCTACCAATTTTTTACAGTCATCTAAATATAAGACAAGAATATATTCAGACATGACAGCATGAGATACCTGTTATTGGGTCTACTGAAGTAAAGGCTGCATGCATGTTAGAGTTTTTGTTTTGTCTACGATTCATTACAAATACACACATTCTCCCTCTCTGCCACCTCCCCACCCTTGGGAGTGAGAATATAGGAAGAAATTATATGTCAAAGGGAATAAAAGTTGAATGTGGAAAAATTGTCTAGGTTAGCAACCAATTACTAATAAATTTTTTTTAAAAAATAAGCAGTTGTTTGTATATAAATTCTTTTAAAAAATGATTACTAATTAGTTTAAAGCAATTTGTAGATAAAATTTCATTCTTTTCAAGGCTCTCTTCACTCTAGGACCTGTATTTTCTCTTTCTCATTCGTATTTTAATTTTCTTCACTATCAGCACCGTGTTTTGCCTAGTGTTTCTTTTATTGAGCGGTGCATTGCTTTAGAAGTAGATGTTTTGATTTTCTGGATTTTACTTTTCAAGTGGGTTTGGAAGTACTAATAACCTTGGAGATGTTAGCTGGCTTTCCAACTTTTAATCTTCAGTATAAACAATTTAAGTGAAGTTTTCCAAAATTAATATTAATTTAAACCATCTGTCCACCATCTGCTAATGTGAGATGCAAAACCAGAGTTTCTTTGTGATCTTTAATCAGACAGTTAGGAAAACTCATATACATTCATAAAATGAATTTAAATTTCTTAACAAAGGGAAATCTTCTGCAAACGTATTCTGAAGGCCATGTATTCCTGGAGCAAAATTAACTTCTGCTCCAGTGTGATTTTATGTAAATGAATGTCCAGTGTCAGCAGGCATGTTACCTACTTCATAAGATCACAAGTTACTAACAACACCCTTCGTCATATTTTCCAAAGAGAAGAGAATGCTGTCAGAAGTTGATACGATATCTTGATTTAAAGAATTTCAGAGTTTGCATTTGTCTAAATGTCAAAATGGTGCCTACGGCTGCAAAAAATACAATATAAAATCATCCTTTTAGGCAGTAAATTTGAAATGGTGTCAAAATTTTAATGTCTTCCTTGCCAATCATTTCATGCTCTTCCCTTTTTAGAAGCTGACTGGACCTTACAATACTAGCTGTAGCATTCCTGTATAACCTGTGCATGATCCTTTCCCAACTCAATAGCCTTTTCACTTCCTTCAAAGATACTTCTTTAGGAAGGTAAAGCTACATGATTTGAAGTAGGTCAGTAAACGTACTTAAAAAAAATTTGGTCATTCACCCTGATCTCCTATACATAAAGAGTTTAACATCTGGATCACTATAAATTGAATTTTGATGTTTTCATTTCAGATATTTGGTGTTATATAGAGATATAGCTATGGGAATTCAGGGCAACTATTTGGCTGCTTGGAATAGAAATGCCCAGTCAACAAATATGAGACAAATTTGAATTTAAAATTTTTTCCCATAATTACAAGTTTTTAATCTCCATGTTTAGCTGTTTTTTCACTAGTTTTTTAATCTCAAGCTGAAAATATTAGTTGGGAGAGTAGATTATGAGCCAACTTTTTACTTTATGAGGATGGCCACATTTATGTACTCCCCCTCTTATTAAGGAGATTTCACTAGCTGTTGACAATGATGTACAGTGGTGCTTTGCTGGGGTGACATCTAGGGAAAACGATTCCGCTGCACCACCACACAAAACCAATTAGAGAACTATTTTCTGCGACAGGTCACGAATTTACGTGGTTCCTCATGAAAAGATGTACCTTTTAATTTCTTTATTAAGATGACATCCGTGTCCCTTGAGACTTTGGGGGATGACAATCATTTGCTCATCATGCAAGAACATACACTCACTGAAATCACATTATGAGACAAGAGTGGAAGACTTTGTTCTTCATTTCACATTTTCTAAATGAGCTACTTTGTGAACTGGTCATCAGAATCATATACAGCAACAGGATTTCTTGACAGGAATTTATCCAAATTCTAGTAAGAAGTGAAAGGGAAGTATAGTGCATATTCAACTGTGGTTATCTACTGTTGAGTTCAAAAACACACCCATGGTCAGATTATTTAGACGTTAGAAATTCAGCAAGCTTTTTGGTATCTGAGATTAAGACATCGAGTGTCAGCAGAAATGAGTTGTTTTTTGAAAAGTGAGTACGGTTATTCAAATCTGCCACAAGTTTCTGGTTAATCATTTTACATTATTTTTGCACAATGTATTTAAAAAGAAAGCCTGGAAATTTCAGTCATTTGTTGTAGCTACTTATTAGAAACACAAGTGCTAATGATTTAAAGTAAGAAGGACTTTTTTTAAAGTGACGAATGCAGTTTTGGTATCCTGAAGCCCAAGGCTCATTTAGAAGAGAAGCACTAGCTTTGATCTTTATTTGTTCAGCATTCTAGTATTAATATTAATATTTAATCAGCTCTAAGGTATTAGGAATTTCCCCATCAAATATTTGTTGTGAATCAATCAATGCTGAGCTCTAGACTAAATGTTGGTAATAGAGGAGCTAAAAGAATAATAAAAGGAGATAGACAAGTGAATTAGCAATAAATTCACAATGTAGTAAATGCTCTGACAAGAGTGATACTGGGAATAAGTGGCCCCTGGGAAAGGCTGCCGAACATAGGAGATGGTTAGCAAAGGTTTTTGAGAGAAGTAACATGGGACTGTGGCTTCAAAAGATGTGTCCATCACCAGTCAGGTGAAGAACAGCATTTTGGCAGAAAGAACAGCAAAAGGAAACACAGAGGCACAAAAGGACATGGTGTGTGAGGAGGAAATTTCAAACAATGTGGTGTATTAATGGTGCATTAAACACAGGGCAAGCAGTAGCAAGAGTCTGGGCTGGAGAGGTAGGTGGATACACGATCTTGGGGAGCCTTGTGAGGATTATGTTATATACAACAATTCCTCTATTTCTAAGACGCATGATTTTTTTTCCATTTTGGTTTCTCTGAAATCAGAGTGCAAACAAGTATTGTTGGAAGAGACTTGCCAGCTGCCAGGCAAAGGAGCAAGTTGTGACGAAACTCATGCTGCCTGTTCATGGGAAAACTCAACCATGCTGACGATCTCATCAAATTGAATCATTTTTTTCCTCCCAAATATTACATTAAAATGGTAGCATTGAAATTAAGTTACTGTATGTACAAAATTTTGCCTCTCTAGGAATAGAACATAAAATTCCAAGGCTGGTTAGAGGAAGATACAGGAATTAAGCTAAGAAAGAGGCATGCAGAGAGGGGATCTAGATAAAGACTCCTCAGAGTCAGCAAAAGAACCAGAAGGGGCAATGTCAGGAAAGTGAAGGAGTAGCAGAGTGTTTTAGGGAGGAATGAGAAGTGAGCTAGTCAGGTGAGTGTGAGTGACCTCTGCCAGGCAGAAGGCTGGTTGTGGTTAGGAGGGCTCTGGGAGATAAGCAACTGAAGACAGCAAACGTAGGCAACTCGCTTGAAAAATCTGGATGCAAAAGAGAAAAAAAAAGTGGAAAGTAACTAGAGGAGAAAATAGAAGAAGCTCACGCATGGTTATAAGCTAGGGTAAGAATCCAAGAAAGAAAAAAATGAAGATACGTGTGTGTGAGAGAAATAAATTATGATATATTAATACCAGCTCAGAGGAGGCAGGAAGAAAAGGTCATGGGAACAGGTAAATGGATTAAACATTCTTTGAAATTGGAAAAAATGTGGCATGGATAATTGTGAAATGAAGGTGCATTTGGTAGATATGTGGGGACCTAAGGAAGATTATTCCTCAGTCTTCAATTATCCCATGAAGGAAGGAAGGAGAGTGAACTTTGTTATCAGAGCCTGGTGAGAGCCGGGGAGCTGGGAGCAACCTCTTCATGCCCTCACTGCAATCATATAACCGGAAGTCAGAGAACAAAAGAATATGAGTCATCTCATCTGTAGAGATCAGCCTTCGGGGCATAGACAGGACAGACAACAGCAAAGAAAGGGAAGAATTAGCCCAGGAAATACATTGAAGATTGATAAATTGGAAGACTGTGTGCAAAGATGGCTACAATAAATTTCTTCTGTCTCTCCACCTGTGTTCCTATGCAATGTGACTCTGCCGTGCCCCCCAGGAAGAGGCAGAGTCTCTTTCCCCACCCTTGAATCTGGGCTTCACTGTGACTTAGTCTAACCAACAGAAGGTGGTAGAAATGAAGTTTTACAATATCTGAGCCTAGGCCTCAAGAAACCTTGCAGCTTTTCCTCTCACTCTCTTGAAACACCCTGTTAGATGCCATGTAAGGAATTTTTCTTAAGGATGAAAGACCATGTGGACGAGGAGGCCCAGCCAGGCATATCCAGACCATCTTGGACCATCTTGCTCCAATCCAGCAGCCAGATGACTCAAGCCACACAACTGACTCAGGCAAGACCAACTGTTTTAAGCCATTACATTTTGGGAGGATTTGTTACTCAGCAACAGATAACCAATATAGTTGGATATCTCGGTCCTCATAAAAGGATGAGCTCAAAACATTACAGCTTCTGTCCCCAGCCCTTAGGATGTTTGAGGTATGTTGTAATCTTGCTGGGTTTTTCTTTGTTTGTTTGTTTTTGCAAATATTTTATTAAAGTTTGAAGCATAATGAATATTTTAAAATGAAAAGTACATTCTAGACCACCACTTGCTAGGGACTCAGGGGCAGGAGAAGAATACATAGGTGGATTTTTAGGGCAGGGAAACTATTCTGTGTGAGAATTGTAATGGTGGATACATGTCTCATACGTTTATCAAAAATCCGTGGAATATACAACACAAAGAGTAGACTCTAATGCAAATCATGGACTTTTAATAATGGATCAACACTGGCTCATCACTTGTTACCAAATGTACCACATTTATACATGACATTAACAATGGCAAAATTGTGATGGGAAGAGATGGGGTATATGGGAACTCTCTGAACTATCTGCTAAATTTTCTGTAAACCTAAAACTGTTCTACAAAAGGAAGGCATTAATTAAAAAAATATGTTCTGGTTTTTTAATGTATACATTTTACTATTCTTAATAACCAAGCCAAATAATACCAAAATGACAGCGGGTGGCAGGAAAGTGAGGTTCCCTAGGTACTATGAAGAGAGTTCTGCAACTTGTTTTTTTTTTTTTTTTGAAACAGAGTCTTGCTCTGTTGCCTGGGCTAGAGTGCTGTGGCGTCAGCCTAGCTCACAGCAACCTCAAACTCCTGGGCTCAGGCGATCCTTCTGCCTCAGCCTCCTGAGTAGCTGGGACTACAGGCATGTGCCACCATGCCCAGCTAATTTTTTCTTTTTATATGTATATATTTTTAGTTGTCCAGATCATTTCTTTCTATTTTTTAGTAGAGACGGGGTCTCGCTCTTGCTCAGGCTGGTCTCGAACTCCTGACCTTGAGCGATCCACCCGCCTCGGCCTCCCAGAATGCTAGGATTACAGGCATGAGCCACCGCGCCCAGCCTGAAACTTGTTTTTTAATGTGAGGATTACTGTACTCAACAACATGGTTTCCTTTTGCATTAGCTCTACAAATAAAACAAAGATATGCAAATATTCCACATTTTGCCTAGAGAGAAATATAAAGACATTAAAGAACAAGTGAGAAACTATGACATATGTAAGGTACTTATAGAACTGCTTCTTACCCCCAAGGAGAACAGTGAAAATGTCACCATGCTGCTTTTGAAGAGTTTTTATGTAATTCAAGGGATCTTTCTGGAATTTTAGGGCCATTCCAAGATAAGGAAGCCAACCTTTTATCAATGGAGGCTCACCCGGTCTCCTATAAGAAAAAAAAAAAAGAAAAGAAAAAGAAAAAGAAAAATCAAGTCATTCTTATTTTGAAAACACACATGGGTTATTTATCCAGTCTAGAAGTGGATCGCATGGATTGCACAGCTTCTTTCAATTCCCTTATTAAATGATTCTTATATAGTCACAGACATGTGTTTACTGAGCTTCTCCAGTAGGTATGCTTCTGGGGTCAACAGTTCAATTCACAACTTTTGGTGAGCAACTTCTTGAAGAAATTGTGTCTTGCAAGGCCTGGATAGCTGCTTGACAGTTAAGTCACAATCTGTCTTATTGTATGTTCAATTTCCCATCATCATACGTAGACCTGAAGAGTCTGGGACTACGGGATCTCTTGGAAACTAAATAGGTTATTTGATATAATTTATTCTATGAAATTGTCAGTTTGGTAAAATGCTGATAAAAAACAAATGATCAGCTGCCTGAATTTGTTGGTCTTTCACAAGTCATGTTATAAATGCTGCCTGATAAATTTAGTCAATAGGACCTAAGTTTAGTTTTGACTGATATTTGTGGTTGTCTACTATGTGCTTGGTGATGTGCAAAGGGACAGGCCAAATCTAAATTCTAGTCAAGCTGCTTGTCGGAAATCCTGTAAACTACATATTTCGATTACTGATTTTTCATTTTTTAAATTTAGTTGTAGAGACGGATCTCATTCTGTCATTTAGGCTGGAGTGTGGTGGCACGATCACAGCTCACTGCAGCCTCAAACTCCTGGGCTCAAGTGACCCTCCTGCCTGGCCTCAGCCTCTCCAAGCACGGGAATTCCAGGTGTCTGCCACCACGCCCAGCTTACTGATTATTTTGTTTTACATTTGCAGTGTTTTTATATATGCAGATGCAGTCAAACTAAACTGTCTCATTTTAAATCCCGACTCATGTGTAGGCATTTAGGTCTTTCCATAAATAAAGAGTATGAGGTTTTTTTTAATCTTAAGAAATCTTCAATTACATTTTTATACGTTGAAGGTGTAGGGGATAATGCATTATGGGATTTGAAGTTTTTTAAACCACTTAAGTGTACTTAACAGAGTAAATGGAGGTGTGCTCTTGAGGATGTGCAAGTTATAGTAAAGTGTTTATTGTGCAGTTTCTCACTGGATTGATTGATTACACAGTTTAGAACTAGATGGCAACTTGGGAGCTTTAGTGCAATCCCTCATTTTTACAGGTAAGGGATCTCAAGACCTGAGGGGTCAACTAATTTGCCTAACGTCATGAAACCACCTAGGAAAAAACCATAGAAGCAGCTCCCTGCTTGAGCTGACAGACAAATTCAGTAAACATCTCGAGTGTGAATCTGAGAGCTCTTGCTGCGCCCTGGGTGTTAGATTTCAGATAGTTTAGTTGCCAAAGTAAAGCTCTTTGTTATCAGATGTCAATTTGACTGGAATTGCATAATCAGAAGAGGGACAATTAACAATCTTGAAAAATCTTTCATGCTGTGGAGAATAATAAAAACCTCAGAGTTGTTTCCATGAAAGTATATTTAAATATACTCTTTTATAGTTTTTTATCCAAATTACAAATGAATGGAATTATTTGTAAATTTTACTAATAATTTGACATTTTTTTAAACATGTGAAGCATCCTTTAAAATACTATCAATTAAAAAACAAGTTTCTTCATTTTCCATCTGTAGTCCCAGTGAAACTGCACTTCAAAATTTTTCTAGTCATTAATTCGGTGAAGTCAATCTGATTTAAAGTAAAAAAATAAAAACAAAAAACAAAGCCATTTTATCCTAGAAGGGATTAAAACAAGTATTCAAAAGAACTCTGATTCTCTAGCCCATCTGTGAAGACGACTTGCAGTACATGCACTGCGAGCCATTTTGATTAATCACAAGATATTCCTCGCTAAGATCTAATCAAAAATCAAGAGTATGATCATACCAGCATGGACTTTTATGCAGCTAGATTAACCCTATTAGAAGCTGTTATTTTTCCACAACCCAACATGGTAGAATTAAACTTCAAAAATAAACAACAGAGCTTTCAGGGGGAAAAAAATGATGAAAACAAAATAAATCGGAGTTGTGATAGAAATAAAGGAAAGCTTTTGCTTTCTCTTTTTAGAAGATAATTTGTGTTAATACTAACTTAAAAAATGAATGCTGTTGTTTAAATATATATACTTAGAAATAGGAAAACAAGAAACACTGCATAGAAATGTGAATCTTATCCTTCATGCTTTTTCTCATTTTTTTTTTAATGCAGCCTTCAGCAATGGAGACTCGCTTTTCTGAAAAATATGAGAAAATGAAGAAAACATTGTAACAGTTAATTTTATATACAAAGATTAAACAAGAAGAGATCACACATGTGATTGTACAGTAGGATCACCAAGTTAGAAATTGTCATAGCCCATATACTACCTACCAATGACCTTTTCAAATTTTCAAGTGATCCAGTTCACAAAATTTTTTGTCAAAATGTTAACCTTCTTTCTTTGTCTATTTATTTGTATTCTGTTAGTTTAATGTTGCTTGAATGTTGCATTGTGACAAAGATTTAGAAAGGCTTTTTGTCATATTCTAATTTAATGCAACTAATTTTGTCTTCTATGCTCCGTCATTAGGTTGGAAGCTGTATTCTTCATAGGACGTGTGTGGAGGGAAAGGACAGGGGACTCGGAAATCCAGGGGAATGATAACTTAGCGTTCAGAGTCAGGGAGGCCCATTAGGAAGCCGTTTTATTGTTACAAAGGAGAGAGGGTCATCGTTTCCTACAGCTGTGTTTATTTTGGCAGCAGTAAGCTTAAGACTCTTAAACACCATGTCACAACTGCTCATATTTTCAGGAAAAAATATAGTGCTAGCTCAACTTATGACCCATTGAAGACAGATAACACAAATCTGTCTTCATCAGTATATTTGTAAACATTATTTAGGGAGGAAAGACATTGCCATAATGATCCAGAACGGCCTGTTGACACATGGCACAGGCAAACACTGCCGTTGGTCTCTCTCACGCTCTGTGACTTTGAAAATGAAATGCCCGCTGCTGAGTGAGGATATAGGATGCTTCATGCTTGTTGGGCATGATCGAATTCCAAAGCTTAAAAGAAGTTGGTCCTAAAGCAATGTGAGTAGCTAAAAACAAAACAACCAAACAAAACTCTGGTGCATATCCCCTCATAATTTCACATAAACAATATACACTTCCTCAAATCTTCTCTCTACCATTTAAGGGACTCTAAGAACACATCTAAGAAATTATATTATCCAAATCAGAGCTTATAAGTGTTCTCAATGATTAAACCCAAGTTCTATGCATACACCATTGCATCAGCGCTTGTAATTTCTTCTATGCAAGTTATAGGACACATCTTAAAGTTTATGCAAAAGGTCAAGTACAGTCCAAATTTATCTGGAAACAAATATTGGAGAAGAATCTAAACACATAAAATGGCTGTAAAATATAAAAGATGTTTAAGCTATTTCCCTTTGGTCAAAAAGACGCACAGTAAAATTCAGTAAAATTTAGAAGAGTAGACCAATACGGAATACTTGATTTCTCATAATATTTGAAGTTCATCTTTATACTACACCTGTAGTTAAAAAAATATGTTATTTAATAGAAAACGTGGCTAGTGACCTATCTTGCACATTGTTGTAGACTCTAAAGCCCAGCACTTTCCACAACAATCTACATTTGTCAAAATAATGTCTTCTTTTCCATTTCTCCTACAGTCTTTCTAGGCTAGGTGTCCAGGTTATTGTATAATAATAACCTCCTAAGTAAGTGGTGAACAACCTTTATACATGCACGCCAACTCAGAAAAAATGAAAATATGTATTTATTAATAGTCTTTAAAGACATAATATGTCTGTACTAGGTGACCTAATATCTATAATGGTGCCTTAATAATTTTTTATTTTCCCTAATTAATGAGGGTTTTCTTTCTGTGTGTGTGGTTAACATTTCAGAAACTACATAACTGATGTATATTACAGTATCTGATTATAATACTGACCTTTTTAACAAACTTTGTTTTTGAGCAAGGCACTTTTGAAGCTGCTCTGTTTTACCTTTCCTTAACTTACTTTGGAAGCAGCCTCATTGGAAAATGTAATTTGCCTCATAGTGTCTCTTAGGACTGAATTATTGAAACATCCCTTATTCCCCCCACTCTTCCTGGGCTCCGATATTGGCATGAGGAAACCCAAAAATGTTCCAACAACTTTTGATAATTGAGAATTGGCATGCTTGTCAGGCTGTTGGGAAGAGGGGGTCTCAGTGCAGGGTTATGGATTCGAGATCCCAGAGGAGGGGGGGTGGATCGACAACGTGGCTGAGTGTAAGCATTCCAGCACTGAGAGCCCAGATGGGGCCAAGGAGGCACAGATCGCAATCCATTGCTTCCCCTGGAAATGAGGTGGGAGTTACAACCAACCAGGGACATGTCAGTGATGGATGCACAGTGGAGGGCTACACCCAAAGACCTGGCCAGGAAGGCACCCCAGAGAAGCTAAAGACAACCCACGTGAACGTCTGCACAGCAGAACTCACCAGATCAACAGAAAGGAAGGGGAAGAGAAACTCCTAAATTCTATTAAATACTTATACAAAAGAGACTAAGTTTTAAACTAGAAGTGACTGAATTACTTTCACTGAAAATCTTCAGTGTTTTCAACTATCACCAGAAATAGAGGCTCATGAGAAATTTGAGTTCAGTTATGGAGAAATAAAGTTACACTTCTGCACATTTGCCTCATATTGGGAAATTTTAAATCTGGTACACTATCTATGTAGCTGCTCAGTTTCTTCACCTGTAAATTAGAATATTAATATCAACATTACAGGTTTATCATTTGGATGGAGATAGAGTATCTGAAAGTAGCTGGTACACAGAGCAGGATTAGTTTTCCCTGCTCTTTATATATTGTAAGCAGTTGCACAAAAGTGGTTTTGCACACCTATTCTCTGCCAGAACTCTTTCATTTGTCAACTCTCTATGCTTATCTATGCCTTTCATGGACTTGCCCAGGTTTGAAGGACTTCTCCACCCTTCAACTCATTGGCTGAATAAAATCGTTAAATGCTCAGATTCACATGAACTCAATAACTTCAGATGAGCAGGCAAAAAAATGCTATGCAAAGAGTTGACTTTCTCAGGGAAAGAATTATCTTTGTTTATAACCATAGTTTCATTAGATGTTTGGTTATTGCGAAGAGGTCCTCTGGGCATGACCTGGTTCAAGAGATAATGAGATTATGCCACACAAGAAGTGAACTGGAATGTGGAGGTTTGGGCAGTAAGGGGAAAGAGAAAGAAAGAAAATGGAAGGACAGAGGAATAGTGAGGTTGCAATATGATAAGCTGGGACTTTCTGAAGAGGATAGTGATAGGACTAATGGGAAAAGCACCAGGTTCAGATGGTCTCATTGGTAAATTCTACCAAACATTTAGGGGAAAAAAATGATACCAATTCTCTACAATCTCATCCGGAAAATAGAAGTAGAGGGAACACTTCCTAACTCATTCTATGAGGCCAGCATTCCAAAACCAGACAAAGACATTATATCCATAAGAAGGGAAAATTACAGACCACTATCTCTCGTAGACATCGATGAACAAATCTGCAACAAAATAATAGCCAATTGAATCCAGCAATGTACAAAAAAATTACAAAACCATGAGAAAGTGGAATTTATTTTAGGTATACAAGACTGGTTCAACATAGAAAGCAATTAATGTAATTCATTACAGCAACAGGCTAAAGAAAAAAAGATCATCTGATCATATTAACAGAGAAAAATGTTTGAAAAAATCTAAAACCCCTTTATCTTACAGCACATACAAAAATCAATTCAAAGTGCATAAAGGCTTAACTGTAAGGCCCCAAACTGTAAAACTCTGACAAGAAAACATTTCGGAAAAGCTCCTTGGCATTGGTCTTGGCAATGATTTCATGGATATGACACCAAAAAAATAAACAGGTGGGACTACATCAAACTGAAAAACTTCTACACAGCAAAAGAAACAATCAACAGATTGAACAGGCAACCTACAGAATGGGAGAAGATATTTGCAAACCACATATCTGATAAGGGGTTAATATTTTAAAATATAAGGAACTCCCACAACTCAATAGTAAAAAAAACTAATAACCCAATTAAAAAATGAGTTAAGGACTTGAATAGATATTTCTCCCATACAAATGGCCAACAGGTATTTGAAAAAATTCTCAATGTCACTAATCATTAGGGAAATGCAAATCAAAACCATAATGAGATAGCACCTCACATTTGTCAATATGGCTATCATCACAAAAACAAAAGACAATGAGTGTTGCTGATGATGTGGAGAAATTGGAATCCTTGTATACTATTGATGGGAATGCAAAATGGTGCAGCTTCTATGGAAAACAGTCTGGATGTTCTTCAAAAAATTAAAAATAGAATTACCATGTGATTCAGCAATCTCACTTCTGGGTATTTATCCAAAAGAATGAAATCAGGATTTGGAGAAGATATTAGCACTCCCATGGTTTTCCAGGGCTATTCGCAATAGCTAAAAAATGCAGAAACAACCTGAATGTCCATTGACACATGAGTGGATAAAGGAAACACAGTATATGCATACTGCGGAATACTACCCAGTCTTTAAAAAGAAGGTAATTATGCAATATGAGGCAACACAGATAAATCTTGTGGACACTATGCTAAGTCAAATAAGCAAGGTCCAGAAAGACAAACACTACATAATTCACTTATTAAAATATCTAAAATAGTCAAATTCATAGAATTAAAGAGTGAGATGGTGGTTACTAGGAGCTGAGGAGGAGGGAGGAAATGGAGAGTTACTAATCAACAGACATAAAGTTTCAGTCAGGCAAGAGAATTAGCTCTAGAGATCTGCTATACAACATTGTATTAATACCTATCGTCAACAATAATGTATTGTATACTTCAAAATTTGTTAAGAGTAGATCTCATGTTAAGTGTTCTTACTACAATTAAATTAAAAAAAAAAAAACAAGAGATCAACCAATCTAAAAAAAATCCAACACCATTCATGATAAAACTCTCAGCAAACTAGGAATAGAGGGAACTTCCTTAGCTTCATAAATAACATCTATAAAAAAACCCTACAGCTACCATACTTAATGTTGAGAAACTAGACGCTTTCCCACTAAGATCAGAAACAAGGCAAGGATACCCCTCATGCTACTTTATTCAACAGCATTGTGGAAGTCCTAGCTAATGCAGTAAGACAGGAAAAGGAAATAAAAAGTATACAGATTGAGAAGAAAGAAAGAAGAAAGAAGAAAAGAAATAAAACTGCCATCTGATGGCATGATTGCCTATATAGAAAATCTGAAAGAATCAGCAATAACAAAAAAATTCTGGAACTAATAAGCTATTACAGTAAGGTTACAGGATACAAAGTTAATATACAAAAGTCAATTGTTTTGTTATATACCTGGAATGAACAATTGGAATTTGAAATTAAAAACACACTACCATTTACACTAATATAAAAAAAGAAATATACAAAGTTAACTTAGTATAAAACATTTTATACTTAGGTATAAATCTAACAAATTATGTATACAATCTATATAAGGAAAACTATAAAACTCTGATAAAAACTTAAAAAGAGCTAAGTAAATGGAGAGATATTCCATATACATGGATAGGAAAAGTCAATAATGTCAAGTCAGTTCTTTCCAACTTGATCTATAGATTCAATGCAATTCTATTCAAAATCCCAGCAAGTTATCGTGTGGATATCAACAAATTGATTCTGAAGTTTTTATGGAAAGGCAAAGACTCAGAATATCGAACACAATATTGAAGAAGAACAAAGTGGGAAGACTTCCACTACTTGACTTCAAGACTTAATATAAAGCCATAGTAATCAAGACAGTGAGGTACTGATGAAAGAATAGACAAACAGATTAATAAAACAGGATAGAGAGCTCAGAAACAGATCCGCACAAACATAGATAACTGATCTTTTACAAAGCAGCAAAGGCAGTTCAATGGAGAAAGTGAAGTCTTTTCAACAAATGGTGCTATACCACCTGGGCATCCACATGCAAAAATATGAATCCAGACACAGTTCTTACACCCTCCACACAAATTAATTCAAAATGGATCAGCATCATAATTGTAAAATGCAAAACTGTAAAACTGCTAGAAGGTAACATAGGAGAAAATGTAGGTGACTTTGGGTTTGACGATGACTTTTTAGATACAAGAGCAAAAGTTAAGTTGTTGGCATCATTTTGAGATCAAATCATTCAGAGTTTTAAGAAAAAGGAAATCAACTATTTTAAGTATAGACAATATGAGCTCCTTAAATGTCAAATATTATTATAGCTTTTCAAACTTAATAGAAATGAAAAGGTCACTGAAGCATCCCATAGGTTTTAGTTTTTAATATTGTATATATTGATAGCTATAACCCACGTAAACAAAAAACTCTTTGGAGCTCTCAATATTAAAAAAAAAAAAAAAAGAATAAAGTGTTCTAGAAACAAAACAGTGAAAAAGCCACTGGGGATTATCCCAGCCTTGATGGGTCCATTTCTTGCCGTGACCTCACAATGATCCATTATTATGGAATCCCACGCATCTATATAACTCCCTGGCTGGGCTGAAGTTTGTGTATTTTTCTTACTCAGGAAGCTGGTTTTTTGGTGACAAGCAAGATTTTCACCAAAGTTAGTTTCTTCTTTGATTGTGGAGGGGTTTTTTGATCTATTTTTTTAATTTATTTTTTTCATTTTTCCTTTATTCTTTTAAACCTTTTTCTTATTTTTCCTTTTTATCTTACTTCTTTTTATCATTTTTCTTTATTCTTTTATCTTTGTTATGTTTCCCATTTTTCCCTTTATTCTTTTTTCCCATTTTTTTCCTTCTTAAAATTAGTTTGTTTGTATTTGTTTATCTTTATTTTTGTTTGGCATTATGCTTGATTCCATTACAAAGATCAGTTTTTCATATGATGTTTGGAAGTGCTTTTCTTTTGAAATGATTTGGATCCAGCTTCTTACCAGCTTTTCCCAGCTTTAGGCTGACCATTGGACACCTTTTCTCTAAGTCTAGCAGTAAGTGCAACATGCTGCCCCTTTGCCATGTCTGCTGAGGAGGTGACTCATGTTGGCAACTGCTGGCTCCTCAAGACTATTGTCAAGGGCACCTTCGCCAAGGTGAAGTTGGCCCAGCATGTCTTGACTGGAAAAGAGTTGGCTGTGAAGATCATTAACAAGAGTCAGCAGAACTGTTCCAGCCTCCAGAGGCTATTCTACAAAATCAAATAATTACCCAACATGGTGAAATTATTCAAAGTGATGGAAACTGAAAAAATCTTTACTTTGTCACGGAGTATGCTAGTGGAAAAGAGATGTTCGATTACTCAGCGATCATGACATCATAAAAGAGAAAGAGTCCCAAGGCAAATTCCACAAGATGGTGTCTGTTGTGTGGTACTGCTGCTACAAGGGTATTGCCCATGGAAGGTGAAAACCTGCTCTAGATATTTTTCAGCCTCAACTCCAGCAAAAAAGCACATTAGAGCAAATCATTAAAGTTCTGTGGATGCATGTAACTCATGAAGATGAGGAACTAAAACCTTACATGGAGACACTCCCTGACTACAAGGACCCTGATGGGCTGAGCTGATGGTGTCTGTGGATACCATAGTGTGAAGAGAGACGAACAGAAGCAATGGCATGATGTAAGTGCCATAAATATTGTCCACCCTGAGTCCATATCCAGAGGTAGAGGCTTTAGAAGGTGCTGCATGGCACTCAGCTCACAGAGTTCCTCAATATTTACTTTTCAGAGAAATTTGTTCACAACACACCTTTAAGTGAATACAGCAGTAAGTATGAACAGGCACAACAACTGCATACAATTATTTTTCTAAAAAATGGGAATATAAATGCAAAGAGAAAGGTCTGGTATACTCTACCTTAAGATGTTAGTGGTCATTATTTGTGGGTAGTGAGATTACAGAAATTTGGTTATTGATATCTTCTGATTTGCACATACCACAGATACACCGCTTTTGAAGGGTAATTGTCATTCATTTTATGGAATGTCCCTCAGTTTGGGTTGTCTGATATTTTTTCACAACTAGATTAAGGTTATAACATTTTGGGAAAGAATTCTACAGAAATGATTGTCCTTTTCAGTGCATTGCTGTTTTTGGTGTTAAAAATAAAATCCATGTACAGAAGGCATTGTCTTCTAAAAAGGACTTGTAAAAAAAAGTACTTCTAAAAAGTACAAACGAATCAAAGACTGATTCCAAAACATTCCTAAGGTGGGTGAGTGGAGAATCAGCCTGTGATTCTCCATCAGGACAAGCGGAACCCACTCAACCTATACTTCAAAAGTGAAGAGTAGACAGTGAGGGTTAGATGAAATAATTGTCCAAAGTATGGACACACGATGCTGCCTGGGGACACCTCTATACTTTCACCGGGTCCAGGTGACACGTGAACGAGGCAGGCAGAATCCGTTCCTATGGCACCCATGGGAGGCAGGAGTGCTCTGCACAGTTGTGGTGCAGCTGCTGGAGTGTGACCACCGATGCTCCTAACTGTCTCTTCAAGGTTCTACACAGAGGAAGAAACCCATGACACAAAGCACAGTCTCTACTCCCTTAACAAAACCCTAGATCATGCCATGCATACAGTTAGGGATGAGGTTGATTTCCCCCCTTGTATGTGATAAACCATATATTCTTTAGGACTCTTGATTCATATGTTGAGCATAAGTGATCTGCTTAATATTTGTTTACTGCAAGAATCAGACTTACTGTAATCTCTTTGCAGGATGAATATTAATCCAACTCTGTCTAAAAAAATTATGCAATTCATTACCCTAAGTAATTTCTATTGTATCCTGTGCTTAACCTTCAATTCTTTCCCCCCAGTTCTACGATCTTACAAATCCACTGGTGGTATGTAATTGGCATCTGGTGTTCACACAATCTCTGCTTCACAGCAAACAAATGAAAAATCCCTGGATAAAAATGTCATTTTCCAGGCTTTTGATAATTCAACTTTCTGTTCTTTGATAATTTCTGTATCACTCTAGAAAGGTCTGTTATCTTTCGTGACCACTCTAGAAAAGTCTGTAAGAGTATGAAAGGCCTTTACTCTTGGCTGTATCAGGACAGCAATTGACCTAAAACTTGATTTAATTTCCCTGTAGCAAAGATATTCACTGTTCAAGTACTTTTAATCAAAGCATAAAGTATAATAGCAATGTAAAAGCAAGCAATGCTGAATAGTCACAAATTTCTTTATGGAATTTCTCGTATGAAAGAGCAAAACCAGTATGAAATGACAACATCCATCTTCACACCCCGGAGCATGTCTTCAAGCCATATACCAGTTGAATCTTTGGCTGTCAGTTCATCTATGTATTATAATTTCGTGATCCAAATAAAGCTTCGTCTGTAGAATGTGCCTTGTAAGCTTGATTCCATTGACAGATTTATATTCATGCCTTGATCAAGTGAGTGATTTGTGTAAATGCTTCTTTGGATAAGAAGCCAAATCATATCAATGTAGGATTTCACAGAAAAGTCCATGTTTGTGCTTGTTGTTCTTGTCATTGTTTTATCTGGGAGGGGTGTCTAGGTTGGCACCGTGGAAATAATGTCAAAGTATATTTTTAAAACTATCATTTAAAACTTAAGTGAGTCTGAAGCAGGCCCCACAAACAATGAATGACCACACCACTGGAGTACAATTCTTTATAAGTTCAACCCTGGATTAGTAGGGCAGAGTTCAAGCCCTCATCCTTTCTCAAATGCATTACTGCAATATAGCCTCCTGGTTAGTCTCACCACCTTGAATGAGGGTGCTGGAGCCGCACTGAATGGCTCGGATCTCAAACTCTGCCAATTCCCTGCTTGGTGTCTTTGGCCGATTATCTTTGCCTTTGGTTTCTCATTTATATTAATCAAATGGATATGCTACTGTACATTCCACATGTGAGAAACAAGTGGATGAATATAAAAAACTGAAGGCAATGACTTGCCCACAATAAGCACTTAAAATGCTAATTGCCATTGTTATTAGCTCCATAACTCTACCTGGGATCATCTAAACATAGATCCAATCAGGGCTCTTTCCTGACTCTCTTTCCTAAATGTTTTCAATAGAGTACTAATTTTTAAGATTTTTTTCCATTTGCTTGAACACTTTATTTGCCTAATTTAGATTTTAGTTTAGGGCTGCCATATATGATTTGTTGGTCACGGCTAAGGCACCAGAATCACCTGCCTACTTTGAAAGAAACTATAACTTTTCAGGCTTTGTATTCTCTGATTAAACACACTGAGAGAGGAACAAAAGTGGCTCAGAAGTGCACTCGATCTGAGGAGAAAGCAAGTCAAAAATGTTTAAACAGCCTAGATAATAATTCTACAAGAAGGAAGTCAATTCATAATTGAAGTTATTTCAACTCCTTAATTAAAATAGAAAACCATGCAACTGAATTTGTAATTTCTGAGATGATCAGTTACTAATTTATTTTACAGATGGGATTTGATTGGACTCCATGGAAGAGATATCAATTCCATTAACTCATCATTTCTTACGTTTGATTAAATCATTTGATTTTGAAATGTTTAATCAAAAATTAGAACCCATGGTTTTGTGGAAACTAAATTATAACAGAGGACTAGCCATGAAAGCCTTGGTAATGACAATATTGAGATCAGTGCCAACAATGCATAAATGCATAGTCAAGTTATCAGATGACATTTTATCAACCCAAGTCAATGAAGAAACAAAGTTCCAAATTCTGCAGATCGACACTAAAATAATCGAACACAGCTTATCAGCGTCATAGGAAAGACAATTCAAGGGTCCTATAGTTTGCTGAGGTTGGAAGCTAGTGAGAAGCCTGAGGACCACATGCTACACTTGTTTCATGATATTAATTCACAACCATATTTTAATATTGGATAAACTACTACATAGCAAAAACTAATAACATCTTTACATTTGTAACAGCACGCCACACTGAGAAAGGTAGAGCTCTGATCTTGTCATGAGCTGGAGGACTTTATGAAAAGGAAAATACTGTTCTTTTCCAAAGATCCGTTCCTAACTTTGGCTGGTGATTTTAAGTCACCACATAGGCTGAGTGTATGACTAGTTCAGGAAATCCATCATCAGCAGTATTGGAACATGGGGCATAGAAGGTACAGCATCATATTTATAAACAGAATTCACTAAAGTTTGCAAATCCTAAAATTCTATTAAAGATAATCTCTTACATATTTTAAACATCAGAATTCTTGCAGTGTCTTTGGCTCAGGCTACTCCATCTTGTCTGCACCCTCCCACATGTCTTGTGAAATCAATTTTCAAAGTTTATACCATTATCATTATTTAGATCGTGTTAAATTGCTTTGCCTTTGTGTTTGTTTTCTATGTACCCATCACTAATTCTTAACAATCTCTTTCAGTAAATTCTCAATATGGTCACACATATATGGTCCTGTAATTTTTATATAGTTCCTCTCCTATTTTCCATCATTTTTTCTCTTGCTCCATTTACTGAGAGATTTTCTTGACTTTATCCCTTTTACAGATTATTTCTACTCTTAGATTTATAATTTCCAAAAGTTCTTTTATACTCTATGATTATACCTTCTGAAAACTGGATTCCGTTCTTATTTATAAAGGCAATTTCTCCTCTTTCTAAGACTATTAAACACAGTTCTTTGGGACTTGTGTGTGTGTGTTCCTTGAATTGTCTATTTTCTTCAAGTCTCTTTTTTGTGTTTCTTTGTTACATTTTCTCTCTTTCAGGTTGGAAACTTTCCTCAATACCTAGTGTCTTTTCATGTTTGAAATAAGGTTCTGTGTGTGTTGGTGGGGCTGGTGGACTTTTTTATGGTGGTTGGAAGGGAATGCCATTTTGATGAGCTACCTCTCTTTGCTAGCTAAAAGGATCTTTTTATTTTAATTTTGCCTTGGGGACTTTGAAATAGAACATGGTATACATAAACATATATTTCCTACAAAGAGTTAATGATAACAGATTTTGAATTTTTCTTAATTATAGTTTTTCAGAGATTGTTGTCAACATCATTTGGAGTGACATTTGTAGATAAAAAAGTTTTGAGTTTATTTCTACTTATAAAGATAAGAATAGATAGAAGATATTAGGGAATATTGGCATTAGAAGTTAGGAAAGAAGGAAAGATGATGTGCTCTATAGTTATGCAAGTTCTCAGTTACAATTCCAGGGTGGAGTAGGGGATTTTATTATTTTACTGTGCTGTTCCCAAAATTACTCCAACACTCCTTATTAGCTTGTTTCAGGGGTGGGTTGGTTAGGGAAAACTGGCAGAGAGAACCCAGGGCAAAGGAATATACTGCTGTTTCATGTGTGTGTTTGCATGCACAGGTATGTGTGTTTTAAATTGGGACCTAGAAAAAGTGATGCCAATGTCAGTAATTCCTTAACCACCCTTCAGGAGGCAGATGTCTTAATTCACAAAGAATAGGAAGCATTAAAAAAGCAAGGGCTCTAATGTCTCTTTCTTTCTGTGTTTTCAGATACTTTCTCTTCTTTCCTCAGAAATAGCTGGATTTTGACAGACTCATACATCTAAAAGAGGTGTTTTTTTTTCCTCTTCTATATATAGGACACAAACTAATAAAACAGAAGACACTGTTAGATTTGTTTAAGAAAAAGTCTACCATTTTGGTAGCGTATAGGTAAGTCCTCAAAAATACTCATTTAACGATTGTTAATTAACATTTAAAATTAATTCTGCTTCTTTCTCTGAATTAAAAATTCCATCCTGTTATTTTCACAGGATTTTATTTCAAAGCATTGATATGAAATAATCAAGTAGTTTATATACATATTGAAACACACAGATGCTGATGGCAGGAAAAGTCTCTTAAAATTTAAGGGTGAATATATAGAGAAGTCTTACAACTCTATGATAACGAGACAAACAATCCAATAAAAATGGGCAAAAGGTTTGAATAAACGTCACCAAAGAAGATGTACCAATGCAGCTGGGAGCGATGGCTCAGGCCCGTAATCCCAGCGATCACAGGGAGGAAACGGGAAGATCACTTGAGGTAAGTTATTGCAGGCGGTAGTGAGCCAGCCATAATCAGCCACTGCACTCCAGCCTGGGTGACAAAGTGAGACTTTGTCTCTTTAAAAAAAAAATGTTCAACATCATTAGTCTTTACGAATGTGCAAATTAAAAACCATAACGAGATCCTACTATACACTCACACTCACTAGAATGGCTAAAATAAAAAAGGATGACTGTATCAAGTGTTGGCAAGGATGAGAGGGAACTAGAACTCTCATACGCTGCTGGTGGGAATGTAAAATAGTATAATACAATCACTTTGGAAAAGAGTTTAGCAGTTTCTTATAATGTTCAACATATGCAAAATATATAACCCAGCAATTCTACTCCTAGGTATCTCTACCCAAGAGAAAGAAAAACATGTGTCCAGACAAAGGCTTACATGTGAATGTTCATAGGAGCATTAAGCTTGATAGCCAAAATTCAGATTAATTCTAATGTCTACCAACTAGTGAATGGATAAACAAAATGTGGTATAGCTACAATGTAATATATTATTCAGTAATAAAAGAAGAAGAACAAAGCATTTATATATGCAACAACACTGATAAGCCTCAAAAGAAAGAAACCAGACACACGATCCTGTTTATAGAAAATTTTTAGAAAAGATAAAAATTGAGGCAGAAGGCAGATGATCGGTGCTCCCTTGGGGTTGAGGGTAGAAGCAGTAATTCAGTGCAAACAGGCATAAAGAAATTTTGGGGGCTGATGAAAATGTTCTAAACTGGATTGTGGTGATGGCTGCACAATTGTATCAATTAACTAAAATTCATCAGTCCATTTAAAATGGAAATTTCATGGTATGCAAATCATATCTCAATATACCTAGTAAAAATGAGACATTTGCTATGATTAATTTCATATTTAAATTATCAGACAAGTCTCTAAATATATCATTCCAAGAATTGTATTTAAATTCTTTTTATTAGGCAAAGAAAACACCAGGATTTCTCTACAGAACTTAAATATTAGGTTTAAGCTTAGATATTGTTGGCAATTTTTGTATCATTCCTACATATGAAGAAACATTTTTATTTTCATATTTTTCTAAACACTCTCTTCTTTAATGATTTTGCTGAACAATATATATGATGTCTGCAAAATTCTACAAATAGAACAGGGTTCTGAAACTGGAAGATATTTGCTCATTGTGTGCTTTGCAAATAAGGAAATGTAATTTGAGAAGTAAAATAGTTTGCCCAAAGTCACATAGCATCAAAACAGCAAAACAGATCAGGCACCACATCTCCTGACTCACAATCCAATGATTTGTTCTCTCCAAACCCCACTATCCAAGGAAAGATAGGAAATGTCATGGTTAAGGGAATCCTGGCTTTCCAAAATCATATTTTTCTCTCTTCTGATATGTTTTGCACTTGCAATGAGCCCAGTGGTAATAATCCTATAAAGTAAATAAACATAAGATGTTATCTCCCATAGGGCAACTTCTGTTTCTGGCTAAATGAGCCAAGATGAAGAGACACTTCAAATAAAAGACTCAGCTGGAATAACATAGCAAAGAGGCTGCTTAACTTGAAAGGAAGTCTGGCACATAGCCATTGTGATTCATAAGCTATAATGCAATAAACTTGTATGAACAAAAATCTAATTTCCATATTCAGCACTGGTTACCTGAATGAGCCATACGAGAGCTAATTTTTGGAAACAACATTAATTCTCTGGAAACAAAATGAGCCACTTGATACCAGCCAGAGTGTGGTAGCTAAAGGGTTTTCAAATCCTACATCCCATTGATATCTTTTCTCCACCTCCAGATTCCAAGAGATATCTCTAGAAATCATCTTAAATGGAATCTCAGTCTAATGTCTTTTTTTAAAAATCACCTCTGATTGATGAACATATAATACAAAACTTAGACATCCAAAGCTGAAGAAAAGAAAGCTGAAGACATCTGACTAAGTCTCAGAATCAGTTTTAAAGTCTTCAATACCAACTCAGAGAGCTCCATTGTTGGCAGCAAAGTGACGAGGAGACTAAAGGATTTGTGGCACCAAAGTTCTTAGCAACGAGAACCAGCATTATTTACTCGAGTAGGCTCAGGGAAACTAATTATTACCAGAATCTCAGCAAAGTCCTTCAAACGAGGACTATGACAACTTGAGAGTTCTTAAACATACATTTTAAAGGAAATATCTTACAAGCTGTGGTGAGTTGTAGTAATGTTCAAAATATCCACCATCCCACCCTGTAGAACCATTATTCGTTGATACCCCACTGACACCAAGCTTGATCATGTGACTTTCTCTGGCCAATAAGCTGTGAGGAATGACACATGCACTTCCTAGCAGCAGCTCCAAGAGACGTCACATGGTTCCACTATGTTCTCTTCCTATTGCCACAAATGAAAAAATGTCCCACATAGAAGATTCTCCTTACATCTGGAACCTGGAAGGAAGATCATGACTTGTGGTGAATATATAGATTGAGCAAAAAATAATCTTTCAATTGAAAGCCACTAAGTTATCTGTTACTGCAGGGTGGCCTAGCCAAAGGTGACTGATAACAAGAGCTAAATAAAAAGGGTTGTGTTTTGGGTAATGAACTACATGGTTCTTCGCATACTATGCAAAGTGTGCGATAGAATTCTATGTAAAAAATAATGTACATATCTTAATTAAAAAATGCTTTATTGCTAAAGAGTGCCAAGCATGATGTGAGCTTTCGGCAAGTCAGTCTTTCTGCTTGTGGAGGGTCTTGCCTTGATGCTGATGGCTGCTCACTGATCAGGGTGGTGGTTGCTGAAGGTTGGGGTAGCTGTAGTAATTTCTTAAAATAAAACAACAATGAAGCTTGCTATGTTGATTGACTCTTCCTTTCACAAAAGATTTCTCTATAGCATGTGATGCTGTTTCGCAGCATTTTACCAGTGGTAGAACTTCTTTCAAAATTGGAGTCAATCTTCTCAAACTGTGCCACTGCTTTATCAACTAAGTTTATGGAATATTCTAAGTCCTTTGTTGCCATTTCAACAACGTTCACAGCATCTTCACCAGGAGTAGTTTCCATCTCAAGAAACCACTTTCTTTTCTCATCCATAAGAAGCAACTCCTCATGTTCAAGTTTGATCACAGGATTGCAGCAATTAGGTCACATCTTGAGGCTCCACTTCTAATTGTAGTTCTCTTGCTGTTTCCACCACATCTGCAGTTACTTCCTCCTCTGAAGTCTTGAACCCCTCAAAGCCATTCATGAGGGTTGGAATCAACTTCTTCCAAACTCCTGTTAATGTTAATAGGTGACCTCCTCTTGTGAATCACGTATGTTCTTAATGGCATCTAGAATGGTGAATCCTTTCCAGAAGGTTTTCAATTTACTTTGCCCACATCCATCAGAGGAATCGCTATCTATGGCCTCATAGCCTTATGAAATATTAATATAATTTTTTATAAAACTTGGAAGTCAAAATTACTACTTCATCCATGGACTGCAAATGGATGTTGTGTTAGTAGGCATGAAAACAACATCAATCCTCTTGTACCTCTCCATCAGAGCTCTTGGGAGCAGGAGGAGAAGGGGGAGGAGAGAAATGCATTGTCAATGAGCAGTAATATTCTGAAAGGAATCTTTTTTTTTTTTTTTTTCTGAGCAGTAGGTCTCAACAGTGGGCTTAAAATATTCAGTGAACTATGCTGAAAAGAGATATACTATCATTCAGGCTTTATGGTTCCATTTATAAAACACAGGCAGACTAGATTTAACATCATTTTTAAGGGCCCTAGGATATTTCAAATGGGAAATGAGCATTGATTTCAACTTAGTCACCAGCTATATTAGCACCTAACCAGAGAGTCAGCTTGTCCTTTGAAGCTGTGAGGTGAGGCATTGACTTGTCTTTAGCTATGAAAGTCCTAAATGGCATATTCTGCCAAGAGCAGGTGGTTTAGTCTACGTGGAAAATCTGTTGGTTAATGGAGCCACCCTCATCAATGATCTCAGCTGAATCTTCTGGATAACTTGCTGCAGTTTTTACATGGGCAGTTGCTGCTTCACCTTGCACTTTTATGTTACGGAGATGGTTTCTTTCCTTCAAACTCATGAACCAGCATCTGCTAGCTTCAAACTTTTCTTCTGCAGCTTCCTCACCTCTCTCAGCCTTCCTTTGCATTTACAACTTGGCTAACTGGTACAAGAGGCCTAGCTTTTGGCTTATCTTGGCTTTTAACACGCCTTTCTCACTAAGCTTAATCATGTCTAGCTTTTGATATAAAGTGAAAGACTTATGACTCTTCCTTTCACTTGAACACTTAGAGGCCATTATAGGGTTATTAATTGGCCTCATTTCAATAATGTTGTATCTCAGAGTATAGGGAGGCCCAAGGAGAGGACAAGAGATGGGGAAATGGATGGTCAGTGGAACAGTTAGAACACACACAAGATTTATCAATTAAGTTGGTAGTCTTACGTGGGCCTGTCCATGGTACCCCAAAACAATTATAATAGTAACATCGAAGATCACCAATTATAGATCGCTATAAAAGATATAATGATAATAACAAAATTTGAAATATTGTGAGAATGACCACAATTTAACACAGAGACATGAAGTGAGCACATGGTATTGGAAAAATGGCACCAATAGACTTGCTCAATGCAGGGTTGCCACAAACCTTCAATTTGTGGGAAAAAAGCCCCATAATATCTGTAAAATGCAATAAAGCAAAGCACAATAAAACAAGGTATGCTTGCATATATTTATTTAGTTATCTTAAGGAATTGGCTCATGAGATTATAGAAGCTGAGAAGCTCCATGATCTGCTGTCTTCAAGCTGGAGACCCAGGAAAGCTGATGTTGTAATTCAGTCCAAGTCCAAAGGCCTGAGAACCCAGGGAGCCAACGATGTAAATCTCAGTCCAAGGGAAGAAGACGATGAGATGAGATGTCCCAGCTCAAACAGTGAGGCAGATATAAAGGGGCTAATTTCTCCTTCCTCCACCTTTTGTTCTATTCAGGTTCCACTGGGGAGGGCAGTCTACTGAGTCCACTGTTTCAAGTGCTAAGCTCATCTAGAAACACCTTCATAGATACACCCAGAAAGAACGTTTACTCTGAGCACCCATGGCACAGTCAAGCTGACACATAAAACTAACCATCACAAGTTCCTTTTAGATGCCAATGATGTCGAAGGAATTATGGCTACTGTAGCAATCTCAATTCATTGATAGATCCATTAATCAATGGATGGATTAATTCATTAATTCAAACCATTGCTCTGTGCTCAATTGGTGTCAACCCTTGTGATAGGTGAAAAGGACACAAGAAGAATAAGAAACACAGGATCTACCCCGTGAGAGCTTGGTGTTGATGGAAATGGATGTAGGTATATACAAAAAAATAACTAAGATACACTGTAGTGGCTGCAGTCAGAGAGGTTATTATGGATTATGTGCTCTACCTTGTAATTCATTTAGTTTGATTTAGTTTTTCTAGGAATCTTTTGTATTTCATTTTTCCTTGTCATCTTTTTCCATTGAATTTAACACCTCAGTCAATGTATCTGCTCCCCTTCCCTGTACATCCAGTCTCCACATACCCCTGCCATAGGAATATTGATGTTTAACAGAAATACAATAGGATTTAAGGACTGCACCTGTCCTGGCCGGCCATGTGTACTTATAGTCAAATCCCCACACGAACATGCAATTTCCACAATGGTTTATTCACAATCCTGCAGGGTATTCTCACATCCTTTCTCAATACATGTCATTAATACATTATTTAATTTCAGTGCTTATTAAATGATATTTTGATAGCCCCTTGCTCATTGCTATCTCTGTATCTTGGTAAAGTAGGAACTTAAAATATTTAATTCATTGTTTTGCTTTAAACTTTGCTATTAACTGGAAACTTTGCAATAATTATTTTTCCTTGCAATGGTAATATTCATATCACAAGGAGGCCATGTTAAAAGCAGTTTAGTGAGAGGTGTGGGACTACTTTTTCTCTGTTTGATTTAAAAGATACTGTACAATTTTTCTCAACATTTAATTCCCCAAAATGCACATTGCAATTTCTGCTGAATGGGATATAAGAGAGTCAAGTGATTAGTAGATTCCATGCTCTAAAATCATCAACTGTTAGATTTCCAAAGTGGCTTGAGGTTTAAAAATGAAATAAAAATGATACCTTGTCATAGTCAATAAGAATTAGTATCAGCCTCACCCAAATGCTCTAGAATCTCTGTAATTTTTTAAAAAATTGTGGTATAAAACACATAAAATTAAATTTACCATCTCAACCAATTTTAAGTCTAAAGTTCAGCAGTGTTATGTATATTCACATTATTGTGCAATGGTTGTCTAGAATGTTTTTCATGTTGCAGCACTGAAACTCTATATGCAGTAAACCCTAATCCTTCCTTCTTCTTCCCCTAGCCTTTGGCAACCATCTTTCTACTTTGTTTCTACGATTTTGACTACTTTAAATACATCGTATGAGTGGTATCATACAGTATTTGTGACTGGCTTATTTCCTTTAGTATAATGTCCTCAAGGTTCATCCGTGTTGTTGCATATTGCAGAATTTCATTCATTTTGAACGTTGCATAATATTCCTTTGAATGTATATACCACATTTTCTTTATCTATTCATCTGTTGATGGACATCTGCTTTGCTTCTACCTCTTGGCTATTGTGAATAATGCTGCAATGAACATGGGTGTGCCTAAATCCCTTCAAGATCTTGCTTTGAATTCTTTTGGATATAGACCCAAAAGTGGGGTTTCTGGATCATATGGTAATTCTATTTTTAATTTTGATAGGATCCTCCGTACTGTTTTCCACAATGACTGGACCATTTTACATTCACACCAGTAGTACACAAGGATTCTAATTTCTCTGCATCCTCTCCAATATTGTTACTTTCTGTTCTTTTGATAGTGGCCATTCTGATGGGTATAAGGTGATATCACCTTGTGGTTTTGATTTGCATCTCTCTTATTATTAGTGGCCTTGAGCATCTTTTCGTGTGCTTATTGGCCATTTGTATATATTTATTGGAGATATGTCTGTTTAAGTCCTTTGCCCATTTTTAATTGGACTTTTTGGCTTTTTGGAGGGTTGTTGATGAATTGTAGAAGTCCTTAAATGTTTTAGATATTAACCCTTTATCAGATACATGAATTGCAATTATTTTCTTCCATTCTGTAGGTTGCATTTTTACTCTGTTGATCATTTACTTTGATGCAAAAAAGTTTTTAAGTTTGATATAGCCCCATTTGTCTATTTTTTATTTTGTTGTGTATGCTGGTGCACATGTTTAAACTAAAATTACCTTACAGTTAATTTATCTTCAAAATAAATAAGGATATAAGTTTATAGAAGCTTCTCTCTAATAATAATACTCTCAGAACAAAAATATATGTTGGATGCTCTATATGTCAAGTTTATTCAGACTGTGTCTGTGCCTAATAACAAAATGAATCAAATAGGTATATAGACATATTATTATGAACTACCATATTGTCCTAAGAATAATTAGAAACAAAGTCATAGGTCATTCATATATATTAATAGAAATATTTAATTCTTTATGCCACAAGCAAAATCATTTGCTAACATAAGCCCAGTAGAGATTTTTAAAAGTTTAAATTATAATAGGTTTAAAATTTATTTTTTAACTTGGACCTCTAAGAAACTTATAATTCAACAACATAAAAAGCAGCAGAAAATTTTCTATGTTTGGCCTTCAAAGATCCTTTCACCCAAGTAAATACACCTTCTAGAGCATGCCTAGAATTTTCTCCATAGAGCACTGGGACTGGGCTCAGATGAGGCCAGTGACCTATGAAACTCTTACAGTTTTCACCGGGTATATAAAATGTAATTATAAGTGTTCATTTCTTAGATTAAAACAATATTTAAGGTGTGTTTTAAGTGGGGGAAGATTCAGGAGATGAGGAAGAGCAGGCTGAGAAATGCACAATGTATTCTGTTTACCTGAGCTTTGGAAAAATACTACTACTTGGAGAAGGTTTTCAGTGATTGCTTATTGTTACCAAAGCTACGTGGTTCTTCTGAAATGTTTTCTCTTTTCTCTGATAGTGCTGGGAATATGTGGCTCACTCTTCCATTATGCAGACAGACAGCAGATTGAGAGGCCTATTCCTCCAAGACTGCTCTGCTGCAATGCTTGGTACTCAGGCAGAAGCTCTTTCAACAAAATAAAATGGTATAGTTTAAAGATATTCTGGGAGAAGTGGATGAAGACACTGAGATTCTGGAATTTAAAATAAATGTCACAAATGCTTCCCAGGAACCTAGGTTGGTAATCTTGGCAGTTAAGGACATAGGCTCTGGAGCGAGATTATCTGGGTTTGACTCCTGGTTTTACCATCTACTCAATATGTAATCCTGGGATAAGATCTCTTTCATTATCTAGGCTCCTGCTATAAACTGAATGTTTTTGTCTTCCCAAAATTCCTATGTTGAAGCTTAGCCCCCACTGTAATGGTATTTGTAGGTAGGGACTTTGGAAGGCGATTAGGTCATGAGGGCAGAGTCCTCATGAATGGGATTAGTGTCCTTATAAAAGAGACCCCAGAGGGCTCCCTCACCTCTTCTGTCATATGAGGACACAGTGAGAAGGCACCATCTATGAACCAGGAAGTGGACCCTCACCAGACACTGAATCTATTAGCACCTTGACCTTGGACTTCCCAGCCTCCAGAACCGTGAGAATTAAATTTGCTGTTTATAAGCCACCCAGTCTATGGTATTCCATTATAGCAGCCTAATGAACTAACACAGCTCCCTTTTCTGCAAAGGGTTAACAATACTACCGACTTTCTTGGGTGGTTTCAAGGATTCAATGGTGTATCTAAAATTTTTAGGGCCATTCAAGCCTCTAGCAAAGGCTCTGTCAATGACAGCTACTGTTATGAATCACATAAAATTTAACCTGAAGATTAACAGATGAAAATTTTGAGATATAGTAACTGAATGACTTATAAACATCCCCAAATTACAAATACACAAAACATAAACCTGGGCCTGTTGACTTCTAGCTATGATCTTTCCAAATTACTGATGATTCCAAACTTCAGTCATTCATAGACCACTGGCAGAAATTTTAGCTCTATTCATGAAATACCTGGTCACAGTACTTTCTTACTATCTTTTAAAAATCAGCTTATTTTTTTTTAGATAAATAAATCACTACCATAGACAAAAAGACAGAAAAAAAAAACATCGCTACTAAATTCCAGCTAGGTATTTTAGTCTGCTGAAAGCTCCAAGCCCAAGGCCTGCTCTCTTGGTTAAAAGGGAAGATTAGTATGTGTTATGGGGGATGGAGGGGGGTTGTGTAGACTTGGTCTTTGACTTACTGAAGGTTTAAAGCAAACTGCAAAGGAACTGATTGTCTCATAAGATGATCCACTGATTCAATGTCGATGCCACACTCAAATTATGGCCTGACCATAAAAGGCTCACCGCACTTTGGGAAAAGCTGTCTATGCTGTGCTGTCTCCTGGAAAAAGCCACCGCAGAGCAAACTTCAGAGAGGTGCAGGAGGGAAGTCCAAGCTGCCAAGACACCAGGGAAGTTTCTCATTTATCACCATATCCCAATATACTAGGTAGAAAGAAGTATTCTAAATAAGGTCACACAATCAAAGATAAAAACACTTAAAAAAAAATAAGAATTCAGGGCCAGGTGTGATGGCTCACGCCTGGAATCTTAGCTCTCTGGGATGCCAAGGCAGGAGGATTGCTTGAGCTCAGGAATTCAAGACCAGCCTGAGCAAGAAGGAGACCCCGCCTCTACCAAAAATAGAAAAATTAGCCAGGTGCAGTGGCTCATGCCTGTGGTCCCAGCTACTTGGGAGGCTGAGGTAGGAGGATCACTTGAGCCCAGGAGTTTGAGGTTGCAGTGAGCTATGATGACACCACGACACTCTAGCTCTAGCTCCAATGACCAAGTGAGACTCTTGTCACAAAAACAAAAACAGAAACAAAAAAATTGAATGAAGAGACTGAAACAAAGAAACAAACAAAAAAAGCCCAATTGTGCAAGCCTTTCATATGGTACTTAGAGTTTTCCTTTCTGAATTCCATTTATTGACATTAGTAGTGTCCCTACTTGCTGCTGTCAGTTTTATAACAAAGTGATGTTACAACTGCATTGTGACTGGGGAAATCACCAGATTGTAAGTCACTGTGAACACATTAAACTTTAAAAACTCTCAGGCCTGATGCAGTGGCTGAGGCTTGTAATCTTAGCACTCTGGGAGGCTGATGTGGGAGGATTGCTTGGGCCCAGAGTTTGAGGCTGTAGTAAGGTATGATGATGCCACTGCACTGTAGCTGGGGCTACAGAGTGAGACTCTGTCTGAAAAACAATTAATTAATGAATGAAAAAATAAAAACTCTCAAAACTACAGGCAAACTTACATAGTGAAAATGCCAACCGGTGGCCTAGGAGCCATCTCTGCCAGTCACACTGTGGGCCCAGGGCATGCTGGGTGTGCTAACCTGCTTTAGTCTCTCTGTGCTCATTGCTAGCAAAAATTTTGATTACAAAGGATTTGCTTTTATAAAAAAAAAAAAGTGTGAAAAACAAAGATATAACAGTGTGAGATCCCTCAGGTCAAGCTTCAGTGACAGAAGGAAGCAGATAAACAAGTATGTGAATAATTTATAGCAAAACATTCAGTGTATTTTCCCTGACCTTGGTAGCTTCACCTGTGTCATTTGCGAGACCTAGAACCGAGATTGGTTTTCTAGAAAGAGGGCTCTAGGTTTTAGTAATTTCCAGAATAAAATGCTCTGGCCGATGAAGATCTACTTTTCCTTGAAGGAAAAACTTTAATAATTGGAGTGTAAAAAGCCAGGGGCCGTTTCCAACTTCCCTAGGAGGAGTTGGGAGTTTCCTCCTTGGTGCTCTCCTGACACGCTTTCATATTTCCACAATATGTGGATACGGTGTAAAAGTTCCATGTAATGCGGCAGACATTTGCACCAATCCATGACCTCCCTGTTGGAAAGAATCACGTCTTTTTTTATCCTTAAATGTCCAGCACCCATCACACTTAGTAGGGCTCAAAAATGTATGTTAAAGGAAGAAATGCTAAAATAACTAGATTAAGTTTTAAAAATCTATATTTATTGCAGAGACATTATAAAGTGGAGATAAATAAAATGTCACCTGTAATCCAACCACCCCCAAATAACCATTATTAACATCCTAATGTACATCTTAAAGAATTTTCGGCTAATATTATACCAGCAGTCCTAGTTTTGCACAGTAGTGTGGGATGATAAAAATTATTCTGCAAGATGAAACTGCAAAATGATCTTTGTTGGGGTTGCTATAACAAAATACCATAAACTAGGTGGCTTGTAAACAACAGAAATTTATTTCTTATAGTTCTCATAGATCTAGAGGCTGGGAAATGCAAGATCAGGGCTCTGGCAGATCAAGATGTCTAGTAAGGGCTCACTTAGTTCAAAGCTGGTGCCTTTTGGCTGTACCCTCACGTGGTGCAAGGGGCAAGGGGTGTCTCTTGAGCCTCTCCTATAAGGGTGCTAATCCCATTCATAAGGACCCTGCTTCATGACCTAATCACCTCCCAAAGTACCCACCTTCTAGCACCACTACCTTCAGGATTAGGATTTCAACATATGAATTTGGGGGATAGACACAAATGTTCATATACAATACAATATGATTTTAATAATCAATGGGAAAATACAATTGTTCTGTAACCTTTAAAAATTTTTTTCAAAGCATTAAAATCTCTTTTGCTGTTGCCTCTAAATGTACAGGGAAATGAAAAAATAGTAAAACTAATATTCATTTAGTATATTGTAATTTAAAACATTACAAACACTGAGAAGTAAAGATTTTTTAATAAAAAACTTATCAAGAGTATTTGAACAGTGCTTGTTTCCTTCTTCTTCTCTTATAACTTATGATATGGAATGAGCATTTTTTTCTAGGCTTTGGTGAATCATCACATCCCTTTCTAAGTTCAGAGCAGCTTCAAACATTTTAACCTTTATACTTTCAACGTGAAATATCTCTGAGAATTCTTTAATGTGAAGTTATTTGATGTCGTCAAGGTCTTTATCCTTTTTATCACCACCACCTTCTTCCTTTATGTTGGTAAGTTGTCCGCCTCCACTAAGCTCCTCTGGCTGCACATCTAGTCTCTCGAATGGCAGCAGTGCCAGCATTCCCGGGGCCAGCTGTCTCTCCTATAACTCCCTTTATATTAGATTTGAATCTCACTTCCAGGGTTATCACTTTTTGTTTCTTTGTTGCACTTTCATTTTTCTTAGTCAACTCCTTTCGAGTATCCAATTTGTCACATGGGTTCATCACTAGCAGACAAGGAGGCAACATAACTGCACACTTGTGTGAACCGAATCACAGATGTGCAGTGACCAATCACTGGGAGACTTGGAAAGAAGTGACATGATTGGTAACTGACCATGATGTGCACCTGTTGTTTACACAGTGATTCTTGGACTAAAGAGCTAGCAGCAAAGTTTGCATTTTATTTTTCACAGTACTGTACCATAGTAACTGAAATTTGAACTGTGTTATTGGGGAACTGGTATCATTTAACCAAACCACTGAGATTTTGTGCATTTCAAAACCATGCAAAATGACTGCCTATAATAAAAACTATTTACAATATATATTCACATCTAAGCATAGAAAAGTGTTTTAATATTGTGCTATTATACATATCTTTCAATAATTTGCTTTTCTCATTTTATAATATTTAATGACTATCTTTCCATATGAGTAAATCTACACCTATAGCATCCTATATTAAAATGGGCAGTGCAATATCTCACTGAATGAATATAAATAGGGTTGTTGTAGTGATTTAAGTCTGTGGTCCCCAGCCCCTGGAACCAGGCCACACAGCAGGAGGTGAGCCAGCGAGGCTCCACCTGCACCCACAACCATTCCCCATTGCTCGCATCACTGCGGGAACCCCGCCCTTCCTCAGCGGGGACATCAGACCCTCATACGAGTGCGAATCCCACTGCAAACTGAGCATGAGGGATCCAGGCTGTGCACTCCCCATGAAAATCCATCGTTCGATGATCTGAGGTAGAGAGGAGGTGGCGACGCCTCCACTCCAAAACTGTCTTCCACGAAACTGGTCTCTGGTGTCAAAAAGGTTGGGGACCGCTGATTTAAGTGATACGATATATGTAATACTCTTAGAACTGGGCCTGTCACATAGCAAGGATCAATAAATGTTAATTATTATTATTTATGAGCATAATTTAGCTCATTTCCTATTGACAGACTTGGTGGTTCCTAAGTTTTAGCACAACATTATAATGAATATCCTTGTACATAGATCACTGTATGCTTGCAATGGTTGTTTTAAGAGATTACCACAATCATGACTATTCACACTCGGAACAAAATTCTCAGATGGTGACTTCTCTCATGTAGAATGCAGGAGCACCAGCCAGTCCGGGTTGGAAGGAAAAGTGGGAAATCAAACTGTAAGTTTCTGAGTGGAAATACCTGTGTGCAGGACAGCCTGGCAGAGTAATCCAATAGCCAACAATAAATACCCACCCTGAGTTTGTAAGCGATGTAAAGGCTTGGTGGTTATCAGTGCATAGGTGGTAATTAAAGTCTTGGAGTGTCTTAGATCCATCAAGAAAGAGTTGATGGGAAAAGGATAAAGTACAGACTCCTAGGCAAAAGTCAGTATTTAAAACTGATAAATATTAAATACGATAATAACAATAAAACAACTAACATTCATTGAGTACTTTCTATGAACCAGTTAGTCTGTCAAGCACTTTGCATACATTGTTTCAATTAATCTCCAAATAACCATCTTTATGAAGAAAATACTATCATTATTGTTGCTTTTTTACAGATTAGAAAACTGAGGCTTACAAAAGTTAAATAATTTGTCCATAGCCACTTAACTAAGACATGTTGCAAGCGGGATTTTCATGCACACATTAGGATTCCAGGATGTGTATAGTCTTATCCTTTTGTATTAGTTATCACTGCTGTGTAATAAATACTCCTAAACCAAGAGGCTTAGAACAACAAACATCTATTATCTTGCAATTTCTGTGGGGCAGGAATCTAGACACAGCTCAGGTTGATGCTGGCTCAAAGTCTCTCATTGAACTGTATGAAATCAGTTTTATAAAATCAATGAAATCATCCTCAAGTGTTCATTGAGACCGCAGTCTCAACTGAAGGCTCCATGGAATGGGGTTGTTGCAGGCCTCCCTCCTTTATTAAATAGGTCTCTCCACAGGGCTCCCTCATGACATAAGAGCTGCCTTCTTCAAAGTGAGTGATCCCAGAGAATGAGAGTAAATGAGTGCCCAAGATAGAAATGACAGTCTTTTTTGTAACCTAATCTTAGAAGTGACATCTATTCTTTCTGTTGCCTTCTATTGATGAGGAGCAAGCCAGAGTAAAGGGCAGGGGAATGTACAAGGGCATGATTACCAGGAGGCGAACCGTCTGGGAACCATCTACCACAACACTCTGAGAGGCATCACATTAGGCTAGCCAGAGGGACTCAGGAACTGGGGAGTAAGTACTGGCACTTTACTGAGTATTACTCTAGAATCTAGACTATCATTTTAGTTCTTGGTTCTGCTATGAGGACAGAGGTTGATCTGCAAAGTGTAATAAGAAAAACTCACAAAGCTAATCATAGAGATGTTGAAAAAACACTTTGGAATTTTCAGAAAATTGAGAAGAAACCTGATAGAGGTCTGCAAATGTGAAAGAAGATGTGTAATAGCTTGCAGCTCTTCAACGTAAATGAGAACAAAACACAGTGGGCTTAAACTGCAACAGGCAGGATTTTATAGAAGCATGAAGGATAGTCTTGATGGAAATTGCTAAGTACAATAATAGGTCACCGCAATTTGCACACATTCTCATGAGTCTGAGTAGTGTGACAATGGCCTTTCTTGAATATTAGGGATTAGATTAAATGTCATAGGTTTACTTTAGATTAAAATTCTGATAAAAATTAAATAGCATTTTGTAAACGTTTGGAAAAGGTAGCCAAATCTTCCATATAAATCCAGTTTTGTTTTCTTGAAAGTTACTTTTTGTGAGCTCAAGAACTCTGGTATGATTTATTGTCATTTTTTGCAAGTAAGCCAGTTTTTATTTTCCCTCTTTTTCTTTTTGAGAACCAGAGATGATTTGAATTGTGTTTCTATCATAGTAGAGCCAGAGCAGTTGATCCTAGCTATATCCAGATGGTTTGCATTGCTTAGGCTGATTTCTGTTAAACTGTTTAATGTTAATAATCCTTTTAATATATTTAAATTTGTGTGGAGGGTAAAAGGGGGTGGCTATGGTACAGATTGGAAGTCACAGCTCCTGCAGGACTTCTGTTGATTCGTTAAATCCAACTGCGGCTTCTAGTACTGGTTCCAATTTTGTTGAACTCACAGTAACCTCTTCCTTTAAGCTGTGACACTCAACTGCAATGGTTCATCAATGGAGCATTCAGGGAATGTGGACCTCCCTGCTCTGGAAGTGTATGCCTTTAATATGAAATGGAAACTTTAGAAAAGTAAATTCAACTGTAGTCTAGATTCTGTAGAGGAAAACACATGCAGCGAAGGAAAGATTATCAACAGCAAGATTATCTTCCACATTCAATGAATTCCAGGACTGTTGGTTTTTATTCTTAAAGATCTAATATCAGTGCCCTCCAAGCCATATCACAAAGCAGGACCCTACCTTCCTCCTCAACCAGACCAACAAAGGCCTCTTGGTTGGCTTGTGTCTTTGCTTTCAAAATCACCCCTAAAAAGCTAATCAAAATAAAAATTAAGAAGTATTGTACTACCCAAAGAAATCTGCAGATTCAATGCAATCCCTATTAAAATACCAATGAAATTCTTCAGAGAAATAGAAAAAAAGAATCTTAAAATCTGTGTGGAATCACGAAAGATGAAATCCTGAGCAAAAGGAACAAAGTGGGAGGCATCACACAGCCAGACTTCAAAATATACTACAAAGCTGTAGTAACCAAAACAGTATGGTGTAAAAAATGAGCACACAGACCAATGGAACAGAACAGAAAACTCAGAAATTTATCTACATATCTACAGCCAATTGATTTTTAACAAATGTGCCAATACCACTCTTGGGGAAAGTGCAGTCTCTTCAATAAATGATATGGGAAAAACTGGATATCCATATGCAGAAGAATGAAACTAGACCCCTACCTCTCACCCTATATAATGATCAACTGAAAATGGATCAAAGACCTAAATATAAGACCCAAAACTATAAAACTACTAGAAGAGAACATAGAGGAAACACTTCTGCACATTGGTCTGGGAAAAGATTTTATAAATAAGACTTCAAAAACACAGGAAACAAAAGCAAAAATAGAGAAATGGGATTATATCAAACCAAAAAGCTTCTGCACATCAAAGGAAACAACAGAGGAGAAATGGAAGAATGGAGGAAAATATCTGTAAATTATTCATCTGACAGGGGATAAATATTCAGAATATACAACAAGCTCAAACATCTCAATAACAAAAAAAATATGATTAGAAAATGGGCAAATGATCTGAATAGACATTTCTCAAAAGAAGACATACAAATGGCCAACAAATATATAAAAGAATGCTCAGCATCACTGATCATCACGGAAGTGCAAATCAAAACCATACTGAGATATCATCTCACCTCACTTAGAATGACTAATATTAAAAAGACAAAAAAATTCTGGTGTAGGTGCAGAGGAAAAGGAACTCTTATACACTGTTGGTGAGAATGTAAACTAGTACAGTCACTATGAAGAACAATATGGATGTTCTTCAAAAGACTACAAATGGAACCACCATATGATCCAGCAAATAACTGCTGAGCATTTATCAAAAGGAAAGGAAATCATTATATCAAAAGGACATCTGCACCTCCATGTTTATTGCAGCACTATTTACAATAGCCACGATATGGAATCAACCTAAGTGTCCAACAACAGATGAATGGATAAAGAAAATATGGTATATATACACAATGGAATACTATTTAGCAATAAGAAAGAATAAAATCTTGTCATTTGTGGTAACATGGATGGAACTGGAGGGCATTATGTTAAGCAAAATAAACCAGGAACAGAAAGTTAAACACTGCATTTTCTTACTCATGTGTGGAAGCTAACAAAACAATTTTTTGTTACTCATAGAAGTAAAAAATAAAATAAAGGATATTAGAGCCTGGAAAGATAGGGGACAGGGGGTGATAGGGAGAGATTTGTTAAAGGATACAAAATTATAGCTAGATAGGAAGAATTAGTTCCAGTATAGGATAGCCATCCACTGTAGGATAATGATAATTAACAATAACACATAGATTTAGATAGCTAGAAAGAGGACATTGAATGTTCCCAACACAAAGAAATGATACATGTTTTAGATGATGGATATGCTAATTACTTCAATATGATCACTGTACATTATACTTATCGAAACATCACTATGTAAACCATGAATATGTACAATTGTATGTGGATTTAAAAACTAACATGCGGGCAGGACCTGGAAGGAGAAAGGCATCGGCAGGGTCTAAACTCTGAGAGGCTTGGAGACAAGGGGCAAAGGTAAGTAGAGTGGTTAAATTTCCCCTTCCTTAAATCTCAGACTGCTGGTGGGCTCCCGAGCTGCTGGAAGAGACCTGCCAACACCAGCCCACAGACGGCTGCTGCCAGTGAGTGGTGAGCCTCTTGCAGACAGGGCACCAGGCTCCCAGCTCCCTTGGGGCACATCCTCCCCCACAGACCCAAGTAGGTGCCATATTGCTTCATTCTCCCCTTCCTTTCCCCTACCCACAGCTGCCAAGAGAGACAATTTAGCCACCACCCAGAGGCATCCACAAGGAATGGGACCTTTCCTTTTGGGGCCCTGTAGCGGACTAAGAGGTACTCGGACTATAAGCTCCCTACCCACTGGCCCTTCCTGGTGATGCTTGCCTGGTGACCCCACCAGAGCAGGGCAAAGCCCGAGACAGAGAAACATTGATCCAGCTTGGGGACCCCATGGGTGACTCGAGGCCAGCATTCTTCTCCCTGGCAAGGTCAGGGATTGATCTCCAGGGCCTGGGGGACAGACCTGCAGGCCACATCCTGTAAACCTAGATCTGGATAGCATTGCCTGGGGGCACAGAAGGGATATTTGTGAACTAGTCTACTGAGGTACATGTGCCTTCAGGGGCAGATCAGAGTGGGTCCTAGCTACAGCATGTTCCAGGGGCAGCCCTCCCTCCACAGGAGGGCCCCACTCTCAGCTCAGGCCATGATTCTGGGAAGGGAACCTCCCCCGGCTTGCATCATAGTCAGGGGAGATCCACTGGCTTGAGGTCCTGCCTGCCAGCAGAAGCCTGGGAGAAACCACGGAATAGGGGAGGGTGGAAAGGAGCTAGACCTGCTCCAGACTGCAGATGTTGGACAGCCCCACCTCCACACGCAGACTTTTTGGCTGAGCAGGGCCATTTCAGCCCCTCCCTGGCAGCTTTGCCCAGAAGCAGAGAACAGAACTTTGACCCCTGCTAACAGCATCTGTGGAGCTTGAGGAGCAGATTTACCCAACCCAGCTCCCCACAGCCTCACTCCCCTACCTGCCCCTGCTGAGGTAGAGAATAAAGACACACCTGGAAGTCCCAGGGCCCCGCCCACCACCCAAGGCACTAGAGGGCCTCTCCAGAGTAAGGAGATCTGCTTACAGGACCCAAAAACAACACTGCAGCTTGCTCCTCCCAGCAAGTGCCACCTACTGACAGGAAGGTCAATTTGCATGCCCTTTTACTGCATCTACTGACTCATCACACAGAGTGTGGTCCAATCTTAACGGTAAGCACCACCTACTGGCTCAGAGACTAAACGGGGCAAGTCATTATCTAAACAAAAATCCAAAGGTACAAAGCAACAGCTGCTCCAGATGGGAAGGACTCAGTGAAAGAACTCTGAAAGTATGAAGAGTCAAACTGAGAGCACACCCTCAAAGGGGAACTCCAGCTATCTAGCAATGGACATCAACCAAATTCAGAACACTAAAATGACAGAAGAAGAATTGCGAACATGGATTATAATAAAACTCAATGATATGCAAGAGAAAATGGATAACCAACATAAAGAAACCATGAAAAAATCCAGGACTGGGAAGAAAACTTTACTAAAGAAATTGAAATATTAAAAAAAAATCAAACAGAACTTCTGGAAATGAAGAATTTATTCAAGGAATTACAAAACACAGTGGAAAGCCTCAAGAATAGGGTAGATCAAACAGAAGAAAGAATCTCAAAGATTGAAGATAACACCTTTCAATTAAACAAGTCAGTCATAGAGAGCACAGAAATAAGAGAAAAGAGGAAAGTCTGCAAGAAACGTGAGATTATGTGAAGAAGCCTAACATGAGAATTACAAGCATCCCTGAGGGTGAAGAATAAAACACACAAGGGTTGGATAAACTATTTGAGGATATAATGGAGGAAAATTTCCCTAGCCTTGCTAGAAATCTAGATATCCAGGTGCAAGAATCTCAAAGGACTCCCAGGAGATTAATTGCAAACAGGAAGACACCATGACACACATAGTCGTCTGACTGGCCAGAACAAACATGAAAGAGGCCCTCCTGTGAGCTGTAAGGCAAAGGCAGCAGGTAACCTACAAAGGAAAACCCATCAGACTAACTGCAGACTTCTCAACTGACACCTTACAAGCAAGAAGAGACTGGGGCTCCATTCTCACACATCTCAAACAGAAAAATGCCTATCCTAGAATCTTGTATCCTACAAAGCTAAGTTTTGTATACGAAAGAGAAATAAAGACCTTCTCAGACAAGTGAAGACTGAGGGAATTCATCAAGAAAAGAGCTATCCTCCAAGAAGTACTCAAAACTGCATTACACACAGATCAGCACAACAAACACTAACCAGTGTAAAATCATCCAAAAGCTAAAGGTCAAAAGGCAGCTACCACAATGGGTCAAGAGAGAAAACAAAGCAACAAAGTTCAACTCAACAGGATGAAAGCAAATATTCCCCACTTATCAATTCTTTCAATAAATGTGAATGGTTTGAACTACCCACTAAAGAGACATAGGCTGGCAGAATGGATAAATATAAAAAAGCCAAGTATCTGCTGTCTTCAGGAAACACATCTAACCCACAAGGATGCATTCAGACTCAAGGTGAAGGGATGGAAAACAATATTCCATGAAAATGGAAACCAAAAGAAAGCTGGTACAGCAGTTCTGATTTCAGATATCTTAGTCTTCAAGTCAACCAAAGTAATGAAAGACAAAGATGGTCACTATATAATGATGAAGGGCACAATTCAGCAAGAAAACATAACAATTCTAAATATTTATGCATCTAGATTCATAAAGCAAATACTACATCATCTAAACAAAATGACAAATAGCAGCACTGTAATAGCTGGGGGCTTCAACACACCTCCGACAGAACAGGACAGATCCTTCAAACATAAAATAAACAAAGAAACAATGGATTTAAACAGAACTCTAGAACAAATGAGCCTGACTGACATTTACAGAACATTCTACCCCAAAACCACTGTATATATGTTTTCTCATCAGCTCATGGAACATTCTCTAAGACTGACCATACCATAGGCCACAAAGCATGTCTCAGCAAATTTTAAAAAAAACAGAACTTATACCATGCATCTTCTCAGATGACAGTGGTATAAAATTGGAAATCAACTCCAACAGAAACTCTCATCTCTGCACAAAGTCATCGAAACCAAACAACCTTGTGCTGAATGATTATTGCGATAAGGAGGAAATTAAGATGGAAATCAAAAGGTTCTTTGAACTAAATGATAAAACAGACACAAGTTATCAAAATCTGTGAGACACAGCTAAAGCAGTCCTGAGAGGAAATTTATGTCCATAAAGGCCTATGTCCAAAAGACAGAGAGATCACAAATCAACAACATAATGAATCATCTCAAAGAACTGGAAAAGGATGAGCAAACCAACCCCAAACTCAATAGAAGAAAAAAAAATAACAAAGATCAGAGCAGAACTAAATGAAATTGATAACAAAAAAACTATATGAAAGATTAATAAAACAAAAAGTTGGTTCTTTGAAAAAATAAAATTGACATGCCTCTTGCTAGATTAATGAGAAGCAGAAAAGAAAGGATTCTAATAAGTTCAATCAGGAATGAAAAAGGAGAAATTACAACTGATACCACAGAAATACAAAATATCATCGATGAATACTATAAAAACCTCTACGTGCATAAACTTGAAGACGTGGAGGAAATGGGCAAACTATTAGAAACACACAGCCTCCCTAGGCTCAATCAGGAAGAAATAGAATTCCTGAACAGACCAATATCAAGTACTGAAATTGAAGCAGCAATAAAAAACCTTCCTAAAAAGAAAAGTCCTGGACCAGATGGTTTCACACCCAAATTTTACCAGACCTACAAAGAAGAACTAGGGCCTATACTGCAGAAACTATTCCAGAACATTGAGAAGGAAGGAATTCTCCCAACACTTTTTATGAAGCCAACATCACCCTGATACCCAAACCAGGAAAGGACGCAACAAAAAAAGAAAACTACAGACCAATATCCCTTATGAATATAGATGCAAAAATTCTCAACAAAATCCTGGCAAACTGAATTCAGATGCTTATCAAAAAAATAATCCGTCACGACCAAGTGGGCTTCATCCCAGAGATGCAGGGATGGTTCAACATATGCAAATCCATAAATATAATTCAACACATAAATAGAAGTAAAAACAAAGACCATCTGATCCTCTCAATAGACACAGAAAAAGCATTTGACAAAATTCAGCACCCTTTTATGATAATGCTTAACAAAATAGGCATAGACAGGACTTACCTAAAAATGACACAAGCCATATATGACAAACCCACAGCCAACATCATACTGAATGGGGAAAAATTGAAAGCATTCCTGCTTAGAACTGGAACCAGACAAGGTTGTCCTCTATCACCACTTCTATTCAACATAGTGCTGGAAGTCCTAGCCAGAGCAATCAGACAAGAGAAGGATGGGGACAGAAGAGGTCAAACTATTGCTCTTTGCTGTCGATATGATCTCACATCTAGAAAACCCCAAAGATTCTGTCATGAGACTGCTGGAATTGATAAACAAATTCTGCAAAGTCTCGGGTTAAAAAAATCAATGTAAGCAAATTAGTAGCATTCCTATATGCCAACAACAGTCAAACTGAGAACCAAATCGAAGACTCAATACCCTTCATTATACAACAAACAAAATAAAATACTTAGGAACATATTTAACCAAGGAGGTGAAAGACCTCTACAGGGAGAACTACGAAAAACTGAGGAAGGAAATAGCAGAGGACCTAAACAGATGGAAAACCATACCATGATCATGGGTCAGCAGAATCAACATTGTTAAAATGTGTATACTACCCAAAGTGATCTACAGATTCAATGCAATGCCTATTAAAATACCAACATCATTTTTCACAGATCTAGAAAAAATAATTCTACATTTTGTATGGAACCGGAGAAGACCTCATATAGCAAAAGCAATCTTAAGCAAAAAGAATAAATCGGGAGGCATCAATTTACCAGATTTCAATCTATATACAAGGTTATAGTAACTCAAACATCATGGTACTGGCACAAGAACAGAGACATAGACCTACGGATCAGAACTGAGAACCCAGATATAAAACCATTCTTATATAGCCATCTAATCTTTGACAAAGCAGAGAAGAACATATACTGGGGAAAATATTCTTTATTCAATAAATGGTGCAGGGAAAATTGGAAAGCCACATGTAGAAGACTGAACCAGGATCTGCACCTCTCACCTTTCACAAAAATCAACTCACGGTGGATAACAGACTTAAACCTAAGGCATGAAACTATAAGGATTCTAGAAGAAAATGTTGGAAAAACTCTTATAGACATTGGCCTAGGGAAAGGATTTATGAAGAAGACCCAAAGGTAATCACAGCAACAACAAAAATAAATAAATGGGACCTGATGACATTAAAAAGTTTCTGCACAGCCAAAGAAACTATCAGGAGAGCAAACAGACAACCTACAGAATGGGAGAAAATATTCCCATGCTACACATCCGATAAAGGGCTGATAACTAGACTCTATATAGAACTCAGGAAAATCATCAAGAAAAAAATCAAACAACCCCATTAAAAAGTGGGTAAAGGAAATGAACAGAAACATTTTAAAAGAAGACAGACTCATGGTCAACAAACATATGAAAAAATGCTCAACATCTCTAATCATCAGGGAAATGGAAATCAAAACCACAATGAGATATCACTTAACTCCAGTGAGAATGGCTTTTATCAAAAAGTCCCAAAACAACAAATGTTGACACGGATGTGGAGAGATGGGAACACTCTTACACTGCTGGTGGGGCTGCAAACTAGTATAGCCTCTATGACAATCAATATGGAGATATCTCAAAGAACTCAAAGTAGAACTACTATTTGATCCAGCAATTCCACTACTGCATATTTACTGAAAAGAAAAAAAGACATTGTATAAAAAAGACATCTGCACTAGAATGTTTATAGCAGCACAATTCACAATTGCAAAGATGTGGAAACAACCCAAGTGCCCATCAATATATGAGTGGATTAATAAAATGTGGTATATGTATACCATGGTGTTCTACTCAGCCACAAAAACAATGGTGATCTAGCACCTCTTGTATTGCCCTGGATAGAGCTGGAACCCATTCTACTAAGTGAAATATGGCAAGAATGAAAAAACAAGCACTGTATGTACTCACCATCAAATTCGCATTAACTGATCAACACTTATGTGCACATTTAGTAGTAACATTCATCCGCTCTTGGGCAGGTGGGAGCAGGGAGGAGGAGATGGGTATATTCACACCTAAAGGGCACAGTGTGTACCATCTGGGGGATGGGCACACTTGAGTGGGGTAAAGGCAATATATGTAACGTAAACATTTGTATCCCTGTAACATGCTGAAATAAAAAAAAATAATAAAAATAAACAAATAAAAACTAACAAAACAAGTAGTGATAGATTACTATTGGGTTAGGCACAGTGCTAAATGCTTTTCATGATCTCATTTAAGCTTCACAATAACATGAGAAGGTAAGTTCTATTACTGTCTCCATTTTATAGATGGCCAAACTAAGGCTCAGAGAGTTTAAGCAACTTATCCAAATCATAAGCCAATTCTATCCTTCCCATTCAACCAGAATGTGAATGTAAACCATGTCACTTTGCTAATTAAAACCCCTACAGGATCTTTGGGAGAAACAAAATGAAGCAGAAATTCCTTAGCAAAGTGTTTAAATAGTAATGCTCACAGTCAAATACTAAGTACTTTGTATGTGCTCAGTTTCATCTACACAGCTGCAATTCCTTACCACAACCCTACAAGATATGTGTGCTTTTTATTGTGGTAGATGAAGAAATGGAATCTCAGAGGGGATTTCCAAGGTCACAAAGCAATTGTTGATGAGCAGAAATGGGATTCCAGCCAGGTCTGTTTGACCCCAGTCCTATGTTTCCCTTTTGCTTCTCTGCCTTCCTTACAGCCTGGCCTCTGCCAATCTGTGTGATTTCAGACTCTCCCATTCCTTCTCCTCCCTTCATTCTACTCCTTACAGTCAAGCAATTCTGGAACACAGGCAATTTTGGAAACATTCTCTTCCCTGCACCCAGAATTTACGTTTTTTTTTTTTTCCCTTGTTGCTCACCTAGCATGCTTCTACGTATCATTTAAGACATAGCTTAAACAAACTTCTTATGAACCTTTGTTTGATCTTCCTCCCTGCACCCTCTCCTTGCTGGAAGATAACTACTTCATTTCCAATGATTCTCTGTAAACCATTGTGAGGAAACTGCTTACTGACTTTATTACCAATATTTATTTATAATAGGCAGTGAGGAATCATATATTGATTCATTTTGTTCAACTAATTATTCCTGAATGCCTACTGATGTGTCTTGTATTTATCTCTGTTTTCTCAGCTCTTAGCACAGGGCTTGACACTTAAATGCTCAAAAAAAATGGCTATATGAATGAGTGACTAAATAAATGCAGGCTTCACTCAGTAACATGAAGGGGCTGAATCAACAGCAGTCATTTCTGAATCAGACTATAAAGCTCCTGAAGTATGGTTTGCCATGATTCACTTTCCCTCTCCATTTGTGAACAGGGCCTCCTTGATCAAAGCACTATTTTTTAAAAGATGCATTAAATAGCACTTGAACCCTTTTACCTCCTGAAAATTACAAATAAAAAGGAAACTTTTGCCAGGTCATTCCGGCAGAGTGACCCTTCAAAGGGGGTTGTCTCTCTCTCTCTCTCACCTATCCTGTGTCAACCAGCAGCCAAGCTACAAATAACATGCAAGCATGTCTAATAGACTGGCGAGGAAAGGGGAGGAGATGGCTGTTCTCCTCATCCTTTCTCAAAGGGCCAAGAATTTCTCTTCTATCCACTCTAATCTGGCAGCGCCACGCAGCTCTCTTGCCTATCCCCTCACCACCCAACCTTTCTCCCTAAGCTGCCCAGTACTCCCTGGCTCTCAGTAGCAAAGGCCTGCCCCTGCTCCCCATGGCTGGACCCTGCAGCAGGGTTGGAAATATAGATGCCAGCTGGGCAGGTTCAGGATCCACCAAGGCCAGGGAAGGAAAAGAGATGCTTATCCTGTTTCTCACTGCTGTCCTTCGGAGCACACCCACTGCCTGTGCCTGAGGTCAGCTGCAGGGGTCGGGGGGGTGTACATGCATGAGCATACACACGTGTATATGTTGGAGGGGGTTCCAAGGCAGTATTTGAGATCAGACCTGTCTATTTGCAATTTGTATAATCCAGGCAACAAGAATTCACTATTTTCCAGTCCACACCATATATATTTACACACACACACACACACACACACGTACATGCACACACACACACAAAGACAAAATACTGCTTCTGGATCAATTTTAATAATAATAGCTATTATTTATAGAACCCATTTATGTCAGACACTGTGCTAAATGCTTTAATGGATTATCTAATTTAATCTTTACAGCCACCCTCTGAAGCAGATTTTATCATTCTCTTCTTTTACAGAGAGAGAAAGAAACCAAGACTTCGGAGAGGTAAGCAACTTGTTGGTATTACACAGCAGGGAAGCTGGGATTTTAATTGAGCCCCCACAAGTCTTGAGTGTGAAGCTGGGGTGTGCGCCCCAGCCTGCAGGCTTGGCACTGCACTAAAGCACACGCCAGAACTGTTATTCCATTAAGCAGGCCCTTTCCTCCTAGCTTCATTGACTTTCTCTGGATGAGGGAAGAGATTTGAGTGCACAGATTTGAGCTCACAGGGCTGTGAGCTAGGCCTTATTCCTTATGAGAGAGTTACCTTGGTGGCATTAATCCTTTACCCATAAATTCTTGTCTGTCCTAAGGGCACTGAAGCACGAGAAACATTGAGACAGAATATAGAGTTAAAATACTGACAGAACAATGGCATAATTAGTTTGTCCAAAGGAATCTACGCCAACTAAAATTTGGCTTGGTTATGCATGGAATTAAAATTTGTCTCTGCCAGTCACATTAGCATCATCATAAAAAAAAGCACTCAGACCACGGCTGGCCAGTGAATTGGACCCTGGCAACTTATATAATTATTTTCTATGTGTCATATATGAAAATGATGCTAGTCCATTACTGCTGGCGGAATGCTCATTAATATTTATTAATTGATTCAGCAGACATTTATTGAATGCCTACTGTGTATAGATACTGGGTCAGGTTCTGTGTGCAGTACCCACATGAAAAGCTATGATTTTGCCCTTTCCTAGGAGTTCATTATCAGGAAGCGTGGGGGTGGGGGGTAGGGGGATAAAATGAGATGATTAAGGATGGGCAAGATTAAGGCTATATGAGGTACAAAGCACTCTTGTTTTGGAGATTAGCAGTCACATTCTCATGAGGTAATCTGAAAAGGCTTCAAGGAAGAGGGATGATTTTACATGCAATGAAAGAGTAGGAGTTCGAAAGGCAGAAATACTGGAGGAAGGCATTCGATGGCAATATTTAACAAGTTCTATAAACTAGACTAGCCAAACTAAGTATGAGCAAATTGTTTTAACTTAGACACACTGTTTCACCTTTAGAACAAAATTTTAAGTTTTTAATATGATCTCTTGAAAAATTTTCATGACTGCCTAGTTAGCTCTCACTAACACAGAGAAGTTTAAGTATTTGAAAAGTTAATGTACTCTTTCTACAAATACATTTTAATGTTCTGTTGAAGATGATTTACTTTCTAGACGCATGCCTGCAAAGAAAGAAGACTTGAAGGGTATACACCATAATGTTAAATGAACTGTGATTGTTTTTAAGTGTTAGGACTATGGTCAATTTCATTTTCTTCTTTGTGTTTTTCTGAGTTTTTCAAATTTCCAATAATAAAGATGTATCTTTTCTGTAACCAGTCAAAAGCATAAAAGTTACTCGAAATAGCCCTTTAAATGTTATGTTTTAGAGAAAGAGTCAGAGTGAGTAACTCAGCTCATGCGTCTAACAAATTCTTGAGTCCCACTCACTGTCCTTGTCATTATGGATACAGAAGTGAGTCAGATAAAGTCCCCTTACAGAGTTTGCAGTCTACGGAGGAAAAAGAAATTAAATGACTTCACAGATAAATTTAAAAATATAGAATTACAACTGAGGAGAAAGAAATGAATAGGGTTCTATGGAAATACTAGATATAGCCTGAAATATAGAAGGTGTTTTTAACTATTTTGTAAACCCACTTAACTTTACTAAATAAAAACATGGTGACATCATCCCCTGTTGAAATAGTCATACCAAATTCTGCGTACAACTCTGAACTCAAACGCCACAGACAACTGCTTAATCTTCCAAAGAATTCTTCTAGTGTAGGAATAGTTTTAGAGGGTAATTCCTTTTCTTTTCCTTTTGCTAGGGAAGATCAGCCTTGCTGTCAACAGCAGTGTTTGAGATGTTTGGGGCTTTGCCTTTGATGAATACATGACACGCCACGTTCTATGGGTCTACAGATTCATCACCCTCCAAATTTATAGGGATGTATGCAGTGTGATTTGATAAATTGTTTTGTTTTGCCTTTCATCACTCACACGATACTGAAAGGACGCTCCCTGTATATCTTAGGCATCATCTATCAAAAATAAGGCTTTGGGGAGAACAAATAAAATGCAATAAAAACTTGTTGAACTGATAACTATATAATATGAATGTGTCATCTCTGAATATGAAGGGCCACTATATGAGGCTCATATTTTATTTTTTTTAGCAAGTTTACATATCTGTTTCCCAGTGGTTTAGACAGCATTTTTTGGTTCAAATGTTCACAAAGCTTCCCAAGCATCTTTGGGAAAGAGTGCTATAAATTTAAATGATTATTAATCTTACTAAATATATTCCTTTTTACTGGCATTTACTTAGGAGATCCGTAGCTCCTTATGATGGATTGGTTTGGCAACTTACATGACATACTAGTACATGAAATAAGAAGTTGGAGGAGCTTGATACTCAGTTTTGCTTTGTTTTGTTTTTAAAGGAAAATATCTCAATTAAACTGACAAGGAAATTGACCTTAAAAAATGGTTAAAAGGAGAATACTGGGACTTTATCATTGCTGGACCTGGCAATTTAAATCAAGGTGAGAATGATAATTATTGCATTTATGGTTAACATTCTATTCACACTTCATCATGAGAACTACAAATTTTCTCTGATTAATAAAATGTTCTCTGTCCAAGGCCACTAAGGGCAATGAGTTCATGAAAATATGTTTGCATCTCCAGAAGGAAATGGTTTTATGGGTTCCAGGGTCTAAATTTCTTATCGGAGACTGAAAGCATAACAGTCAGTGACTCTGTTAAACAGACACTATAGTTAAAATGTTTACCCCTTTTTAGATCTTAGGCGATCTTCAACATAACAGATAATGGGAAACCTGCCTTGCCAATACACAGTGCTCAATGAATGAGCAATCAAAGAAGATATTAAAAAAACAAGAAGATATCAAATTTGCCCATTGATAGGAGATATTTTAAATATTGATAATTCCCAGGGCTGTTGATGGCATGGGGCAAATGGGAATTCTTATACACTATTGGCACTGTTCAGCTCTTAGAAATAATTAGGTATATCACACCGATACAGAAAGATTTCTATGGCATAACGTTAGGTGAAAAGGTAAGTTATAGAATAATAACTATAATATGATTCAATTTATGTAAATGCTCTCCATGTGTATGCAAAATAAATGCAAAAATGAGGCTCTGAAAGGTTTCATACTAAACTCCCAACAGAACTTGGGGCAGGGATGGGGGCTGGGGCAGAGGGGGCAAGGTGAAGGGGCTTTCATTTATTACTCCAGATACTCTTATATTGGCTAAATTTTTTACAGCACAATATGTCCTCCTATTTCTTACGCAATTATTATTATAAAGAAAATATAGCTTTATAAAATTTGTGTGGATGAATTACCTCATTCACAATTTTGCATAGAATTCCAAAGCATGCAAACACATTATTCCATTCCATTGAATTCATTGTTTTAAAACTGTACTCTGAAGCGTTAGGGGTTTCTAGAGTCCTCCCAAGGGAGAAAATAAAGACTGCAACTGGTGGGCTTCAGACACATGTACCCACACCCAAACACACAACCCTCCCCACCAACCCTGGCTTGCAGTTTTTTCTTTCTGTCTTTCACACATCATAATTAAATGTAAGATTTTATGGGAGCAGTGTTTCAGGACTTAAATATGTTTGAGGGCTATTCCAACGCCATTTTGAATTTGTCCCTGCACTGACAACATGACTAGCCCAAGGCCACATCGTAGTTGCAGAGCCCAGAGAACATTAGGTCTCTCACCTGTCCATACCATGTGGCCTGTTTAAAACATCAGGGTCCTCCCATTTTGTATGCATATCGCTCACTTGAAAGTCAGTAGTAGAACCAAAGCTATGAGAACACCTCATGTTACATCAGCTTTCCTATTCATTTCCTCTCATATGTTTATATATATTTTGTAATACCTATATCAGTGTAATCATTAGTCTTCTAGTTTCCTTAAGAAGGTTAACTTTCATAGTGATGATCTGGGTAAATACACAGAATGAGAAAAAGGTAGGTTTCTACTATTATACTCACGATAAAAGGATTACCAAACTAATTAATAAAATGACATTTATTAGTCAGTAAAATATAATGCTAAAGTCACTGAGTACAAAACAGCTTAAATGAGTCACCTCCCCCACCCAGTTAAGAGCTGACCCACAAGATCCAAGAGGAGCATAACTCAAAACAGGTCGAAGCACCACCCTCTGCAGGGACCAAACTGCAGGGGCACATTCTCCCAAGAAAGCAGGTCATCGCCATCCTCACCTGCAGAGGCAAACTGAGCCAAAGACAGACAGTTACGGACCCAGCAAGGGCAAGGAGAAAGCCAACTCGCTGAGTTGTTAGTTACTGTTACACAATGAAAAACAGCAGTGAAATAACCTGACATAGACTATAAGACCTTCAAATAAGTCTTTTCTCATTCCTCCCTCTTGCAAGAATTTTCCCTTCTCTGAATTCCAAGATTCCAAGTCCTTTTTTTTTTTCTAATTGGTCTTAGTATCACTTATTTTAGCTCTGAATGATACATTGCCCAGTGCTGTGGAACAATTATTTCCTTGTGGGGGGGGTGTGTCTTCCCATCCATATCACAAGCACAAGGAGGTGAAGGCTGTACCTTATACAGTATCCTCTAAGGCCTATGCAACAAGTTAATTAGTATGTAGCCAACAAATATTATGGCAACGTACCATGTGCCAGTACTCTCCTAAAAGCTAGAGATAGAGAGAGATGATAGTTTTATGTGTCAATTTGGCTAGGCTATAGTAGCAAATTATTCAATCACTAATCCAGGTGTTGCTGTGAAGGTATTTTGCAGGTATGGTGAAAAGCTACCATCAGTTGACTTTAATTAAAGGAAATTAACCTTCAATAATGTGGGTGGGCCTTGTCTAATCAGTTGAAAGGCCTTTGAAAGCAAAACCAAGTTTTCCCTGAGAAAGTAGAAAATGTGCCTCAAGGCTGCAGCATCAACTCTTCCCTGAGAGCCTCCAGCCTGCTGGCCTGCCCTGTGGATTTTGGACTTGACAGCCCCTGCATCCTGTGAGCCAACTCCTTAAAATACATCATATGCACAGACACTATGATATGTATATAACTCTTACTGGTTCTGTTTTTCTGGAAAACCCAGACTGGTACAAGAGGTGGGCAAGATGCAAGGTTCTGCTACCATGGAAATTAATCCCTCTAGGGGAAAACTAAAAATCACTTAAACACATCACTAATCAAAAGATATACAGTCAGTGATAAAGCTGTGTAGAAAATAAAACAAGGAAAATATGATTGCATGTGGCTGGTGAGCTACTTGTAGACTGGGTGGTCAGGGGAGGTGTCTCTGAAGCAGTGTTGTTTAAGCTGAAACAGGGGTTGACATTCTCATTACTTTTTCTGTTCCTTCCATAGATCTGGTGTAAAGTCATTTACATAGTATGCACTCAATAAATTATTTTGAATAAATAATGAATAGATTAATAATAGGATCATATAGAAGATTGGCCATTCTAATTTTAGGTAACTAAAAAACAAGCCAAGTTTCAGACCTTAATGAGAAGAAAGTCTTTCCTCCAAGCTGAAATTACACCAACCTGGTGCTGGAGGCTCTTATTTTGATTAATGAATGGAGGTGACCAATTAAGTCGTTTTAGGGATGTAATTGCTTTTACCTGCACTCATTTGAAAACAGTACAGACATGACACAGTTGGTAGACAAAGCACAAAGCAGAACAAATATCCCTTTCTGAACCTGTTCTGCCCCCCTTTTATCTTCTCCTTTCCTTTAAGCACAAACACACCCCCACCCTAGACCTACCAGAATTGATGGGTTATTCATGAGAAAGAAAAGATTCTGCACTTCATTTTTCTTGTCTATGATTCTTACTCTCTGACGAATCACATTACTGTCTTTATTACTGAATGAGAGGGGTGTGTGTGTGTGTGTGTGTGTGTGTGTGTGTGTATGAGGGGAAAGGGAAAGGAGGTGCAGAGAAAGTTAGGGTTCCTCCAAACCCAAACCTAAGAGATGTCCTTATCATCCAAGAGCTGTGACTCATATCACTGGGGGGAGATTTGGGCCAAGTGACGATTCACATGGGGCAGCAGAACCCAGATCTTCCTCAGGCAGCACTGACTTGCAGCTTGTTTCTTGGCACGTGTAAGCTGACTCCTGAGTGTGAATGTACGAGGGTGTCAGAGCTAAAGAACAAATGTAGGTGAGAGCTAGGGCAAGCATGAGCTACGAGCCCCCTTTGGTTAGTTCTTTACCAGTGTTTCTTGGATTGCAGGTTTTCAAGTGATAGGTCAGAACTGGTGTTGCATCTGACTTAGAAAAAGATTTATTCTGTTCAGTTGAGCTTCAGTAGTCATGTTCAAAACTAAGGGAGAAAATGAAAAAGCAAATGAGGTGCAATAGCAAAGTTACAACTTCAGAAGCTATGCATAAGAACGCCAGACTCAGAGTCTTCTCTAATTACAACTCAAGAGTAACCATCCTTGCTCTCCACAGCTCAAAGTCCGGGTGCCTAGACAAAATAAACCCATGTGAAGCCATTCCACAACAGAGTACCTGGCGAGTGGGGAAGGGCAAGGTGCCGGCCTCCCTAAAGGTTCAGAAAGTGGTTTTGGTTAAGATATGTCTTAAAACAATGATTCCACCTGTTGGGAGAGATTAACTGAGTTAGGACTGTGCTGTCGGTCCTTTCCCAGGTTGTCACTCTGAGACCTCTTCCCTCACTGTCTTGAGCTGTGATGCAGAAAGCGTGAGCAGAGGCTGGTCCTATGAACCAGAAGGTACTTTGCAGAATTTTCAAGCAGACTCTCGTAGGCAGTAGAGGCTGAGCAGAGTAGGGAGTGTGTGCAGAGATAAGAGGCAGTGCTAAAGACTTAATTAACACCTTTGCTCTGAGAAACAGAATACTTCGCCCAACAGGCTTGAACAAGGATTTCCACCATAGCAGGGCTGTGTGTCAGGGTAGGTTCACAGGTGATAGACCTGAGATTGTTTTTGAGTAAAAAAGAAAGGAAAAGGGCCGGGCACGGTGGCTCACGCCTGTAATCCTAGCACTCTGAGAGGCTGAGGCTGAGCTCAGGAGTTCGAGACCAGCCTGAGCAAGAGCGAGACCCCCGTCTCTACTAAAAAAATAGAAAGAAATTATCTGAACAACTAAAAATATATAGAAAAAATTAGCCGGGCATGGTGGCACATGCCTGTAGTCCCAGCTACTCGGGAGGCTGAGGCAGTAGGATCGCTTGAGTCCAGGAGTTTGAGGTTGCTGTGAGCTAGGCTAATGCCACAGCACTCACTCTAGCCTGGGCAAAAGAGTGAGACTCTGTCTCAAAAAAAAAAAAACAAAAAAAAAAAAAGAAAGGAAAGGGAAAGGCCATGTTAAGTCAAGCAGAGATAATAACACTTGTTTAGAGTTCAGAATCATCGGTTTTTAGAATTAAAATGGACCATAGAGATAACTTAGTTCCTTACCTTTATTATTTCAATAATGACCTTGAGGCTCAAAGAGAAACATATTTCACCTGCAGAAGGCTCACCCTTCTTCCACCATGAACAGGTACTTCTGTTCTTCGGGTGGACGCTACCAAAGCTTATTGATAAATTATTGATAGGAGACCGTTCTACAGAGCCTGCCCTATTCTCTACTTTTCAGTGATATTACATCAAGAAACCATTTATAAATGAAACCCCGGTTTTGTGCATTTCATGTGTCAGCCTGCTGTGGCCCCACTATTCACACTGATCCAAGATATGTACATAATTATAATACCATTTATTGAGGGGTGACAACATGCTAAGCACTGTGGTGGGAATTTACAGGCAGTAGCCGAGGGAAGGATCAGTAGGTTTCGCCGGGACCCAATACTCCGATGACCCCCTAAACGGGGGGTGTTGCATTCTGTGCAGCACCACACATCTCCTCTCTGCCCCAAACAAACACACACACCTTAAAGGCGCAAGCTACCTACCTTGTCTCCCCACTTGCTCAAGTATCTTGGGGTTTCTTTATCTTTTATGGGTGCTGGTATCTCAGACAAGGTTTATGGGGCTGTGCTCTGTTCTGATTTTCCATCACCTTGTTTTGAGATGAATTCACTTGGACAATTTTTTTCTGCACAATGTGTACTCTGTTCTTCTAATCCTAGACCTTGATCAAATTCCCCTTGACCTTCAACTCTGTTCAGGAAGTGAATATATCCCTTTGCCATGTTTGAACTTCACTTCAGATGGCTTCCCATGACCTCCATCCTCTCTTGGTTCCTTCTCTGTTAATGACTTTCTGCTGTGCACAAGACAACACTATGCTTAGGCCTGCAGCGTGTGCTCCCTTGCTCTGGTCTTGCTGCCCCTTCTTTCTGTGTATCTGCCGCACTCACACGTAGCCACTTCCTGGGAGTAAGTCATAACAATGCGTGTTTGAATTTTTGTGATTCTTCCCATTGTAAGTTGGGTGTGGGAGCCAAGGCATAAAGCATAACTCAAATAAACCAGTATTTTGAACAGAATTATGACCTGCAGGTAATTCATAATTCTATTAATTGTTTATTCTTTCCTGCTCTGGGTAAGATATTAGCCTCCATGGAGTCTTTGACCATAATAAACAGGCAGATAAGGTGACAGTAGAAACAGGCCCTTGATTAAAAATCTATGAGCTGCAAACCTGCAAATTGGATAATCAGAGGAGATGAGATAGAGTTTCTCAGCAAACGGAACCATTGCCACACACCTCTCAGAAAATAAATAGCCACAGGTCTAAAGGGTAGGAGATAAGCGATGACTGGAAAAGGACAAAATATGCTTTAAAGTGACGATTATATCTGATAGCCGCCTAAATCCTTAAAAGCAGCGTAAAATATCTGGCCTGGAAGAATAGCAAACAGCTAGCTCCGCTGCTCTTTTTCACCCCTGCCTCCGCTTGCCCCTCTGGAACTGAGCAAGGTTTTAGTACCTTGCTACCAGAGCCAAGAAGTGAGTGATCGACACTAATGGGATTTTTAATCTTCAACCTAATTAACTTTGTTAAAATTAAGGCTTACTAGGAAGAATCAGCACAAAGAAATTAATTAAAGCAATGGAATTTTTGCCGGATTTAACAGCTGAGTACCGACTGTATCTATAATGCACACAGAGACAGGTATTTCCAGTTCGTTTCCATTTTTCTTTTGTTGCTCTGCTGTTTCCGTTTTAAAGAAAGTTTATGTTCCTAAAGCTGAGAGTGCACATCTTTGTCACTGGCAGGGGGACCACACTCTCCTGCAAAGGGGGAATTTCCTTGTGTGTCGATCCTACCACATCCTTGACCTTGTTGGACTTGGTTTGCCTGGAGCTGAGCAAGGTGTCTGGCATATGGCAGGTGTTACACATGTTTGTGGAGAGAATAAATGCATGAATGAGGAAATAATGATAATGGTAACTTCAAATACTTGATGGTAATAGGGGTAGCATTGATGCCCCAGCTTATTTTCCCTACTTTGTGATCATTACATGAAAAAAGACAAAGATAAAGGGAATGGGGCATTTTTTTCCTTGCAAAAATTAAGCAAGCTGATGTTTACAACATCCTGTAGTGCACGGGAGAGTTTTTCAGAGATCTGAGTACACCCACTACCAGTTAAAATTCATGTATACCTGAAGTGTTCTTAGTGAAAAATAAAGCAATACGTTTGTTTTGGATCATAGAGAAATGAAATATTTTGGATGACTCAGCTTTATATAGTTGTCACTATCACAAAGTGTTGCAGGTAATAATATTTGTAAATTTTTATCACAAGTTTCCTTGACTCAATATCATTGCACAGTGATCCCAACTTAAAAGTTTTTTTTTATGACTTTGGGTCATCACCATGAATTAAGCCACCAGTTATTAACTCATATGTTGTAAAGCAATGATACTTTCAGTGCACTAAGTTTCATAGGGCTGCAAATTAGAAAATTTTTCTTATGTTTCCTTTCATGAACATGGTGTTCTGCATGGAAGTTAAATCTGGAGAACCACCAGTTATACGGCTGGCCTTCCTGACATATCCAGACTCAGCTACATACATTCATTTCAAAAGTAAGTTCTTAACTGGTTACAAAGGTGCAAACTTACATTGAATGTAATTCATTTCTCCTAACCTAGTTCTTCTACTTAGTCCTTTGTCTAAACAGTAGAGTCCAAATAAATATGATGGCCTCACTTAAAATTTATCCAATTAGTCTATTGCTTGTCTTGAGTTCTATGTGAACTTTTTTCTCAGCCTCTCACTGATGAATATTTATGGAGTCCCTACTCCATGGTGGCACTATTTTAAGCATTGAGACTATAATCATTAAACAGGACAAAGCGCTTCAGTCTAGAGAATAAAGTGCTTCCTGATGACTGGATAACATGACGTAACATCATTTTTTAAAAAAACTTAATCAACTGTTTTATTTCCTTTTTTATTGTTAATATGACAGTGGATGATTTTTTTTGCTATATATATTTTTTAAAAATTTTATATCAATAGATTTAAGGGGTACAAATGCTTTTTGTTACATGGACGAATTGTATAATGGTGAAGTCAGGCCTTTTAATATATCCATCATCCAAATTGGGTACATTGTACCCATCAGGTAACTTTTCATCCCTCACCCCCCTCCAGCCTCCTCTCTTCTGAGTCTCCAATGTCTATTGTACCACTCTGTATGACCACGCACACACAGTAACTTAGCTCCCACTTATAAGTGAGAACATGCAGTATTTGTTTTTCCATTCCTGAGATATTTCACTTATGATAATGGCCTCCAGTTCTAGCCAAGTTACTGCAAAAGATATTTCATCCTTTTTTATGGCTGAGTAGTATTCCATGGTGTGTGTGTATATATGTGTGTATATATATATGTATATTATATATGTATGCACCCCCCTTTTCTTGATCCACTCATAAGTTGATAGGCACTTAGGTAGATTCAAAATCTTTGCAATTGTGAATTGTGCTGCCTTAAACATGTGAGTGCAGGCATCTTTTTGATAAAATGACTTCTTAGCTGGGCACGGTGGCTCACACCTGTAATCCTAGCACTCTGGGAGGCCGAGGCGGGTGGATCGCTCAAGGTCAGGAGTTCGAGACCAGCCTGAGCAAGAGTGAGACCCCGTCTCTATTAAAAACAGAAAGAAATTGTTTGGACAACTAAAAATCTATATAGAAAAAATTAGCCGGGCATGGTGGTGCATGTCTGTAGTCCCAGCTACTTGGGAGGCTGAGGCAGAAGGATCGCTTGAGCCCAGGAGTTTGAGGTTGCTGTGAGCTAGGCTGACGCCACGGCACTCTACTCCGGGCAACAGAGTGAGACTCTGTCTCAAAAAAAAAAAAAAATGACTTCTTTTCCTTTGAGTAGTTACCCAGTAGTGGGGTTGCCGGATTGAATGGTAAGTCTACTTCTAGTTTTTTGAGGAATCTCTGTACTGTTTTCCATAGCGGTTATACTAGTTTACATTCCCACCAATTGTGTATAAACATTCCCTTTTCACCATGTCTGTGCCATCATCTATTGTTTTTTGACTTTTTAGTAACGGCCATTCTGACAGGTGGTAGAATGGAGGTATCTCATTGTGGTTTTAATTTCCATTTTCCTGATGATTAGTGATGTTGAACATTTTTTCATATGTTGGTCATTTGTATATCTTCTTTTGAAAAATGCATGATGTTAGCATCTTATGTGTGAGCACACCATGTGCACCTGCCTGTACTTGCTAAAGCCACCTTGCCAACCATTTAGGAAATATGGACGAAATGGAATTCTCCTTTGAATCATACTGAGTGACCTGGGGGTTATACAGTGTGAGACCATCCAATGCAAAACCTCTGAAGAACCTCTTCAGAGACTTATGGTTGAATTGAAATTTTGTCCTACTAATTATACAGGACAGTCACTTTAGGTTTGGACTCAGAGCTTGTACACTCTCATTAAATTTGCCACCTGGCATGAGGTAGACTCTCAGTAAATATTTATTAAATGAATTAATCATATAATACCCATAATGGCTCATTTGTGATATATTAATAATATATAAAATTCTCAGTAACATATTCTCTATTGCAACTTGATTTCTCTTACACTCTTAATTCAGCATTAAATGGTCATTTGCTTCCATTTTCTTTGACTAGTTTGCAGAATTAAAACACCGCTTTCTTCCCCCAAGCTTTGGATTTAAATATGCTAGTAGAAATTCCTATTAATTCCATTCCAAGTATTTTCACAGAACTGATCCACCATAGCCGTCTGCTAATGATGCATCTGTCATTTTATTGACACCCCTAAACAGCTTTATTCTCTTTTCTAATTAAGAGACAAAACTGGTATTGTCAGCTGATGAACCGACATTTGGGGGCTTTTGTTCTAATGTAAAAGGCAACACATTATGATGCTAAAACAAAAACTCAGGAATGTTAACAGAAAAGCCCACTAGACAAAATATATTTACATGTACGATTTGAATTAAGCTTGTTATAAGCCTAATAGTCATACAATATTTTGAGTTACAGGGAAACAATATACACTGCGGCAAAACATATTCAAAACAAAAAGTGCTGCTTCCTATCCTAACTGGTCATTAAAATGCAGAACAAAGGAGTCTCGTGTGCTCACCAGACAATCAAAAAATCCTAAGAAAAAACCTAAACCTTTTAAATAAGCTGACCAAAATGCTGTGCTGAAATGCAAGTTGTTATAGAAGTAAGTATTAGTAACATTCACATAACAGCTAAGGAGGAGCTAAAAGTTCTTACAGAAAAAAAAAAAAAAACCAATACAAAAAAGAGGTAAATAGCATATTTTTCAAAGCTGGAAAGAAAAAAAACAATGATTTCCTAATGATTACATTAGCTAATTCCCAGAGAAATGACAATTACATACAAGTACAGGACTAACAGCTCACCAGAACGTTCTCAGGCAACTGAGGAGGACAGGCCATAAAAGCTCTATTGCCAGCACATTAAAAATCTAATCTAAAATCATTGCATGTCAGAAAATTAAGGATTCATCAAAATATTCCCAAAGGTAATGTGATGGAAGGAATGCATAAGAAGGAACCACGCTCCTTGATTTCTTTACATAGAAAAGTGTCTTAGGATCTACATTTTAAAATACACTAAATACAAAATCTGGTCTGCCACATGGTGTTTGACAATGTTAGCTGTTCTTATTATTGTTATTATTATTGCGGTGTCAGAATCAGCTCATTGCCATTCATGGTTCCCTCCCAAGGTTTAAAGGAACCCTAATTGTAGAGAATTCTGTTTCTACTGGTCTTTCTGGATACTTCTGCTCTGGTTTGGCACCCTAGTTCCCAAGCTCGTGCCTTATACTTAAATTCTCCCTCTCTGCCTAGATGCTTAGGACTGAGGATTCAGTCCTAAGCCCTGACCTGTTTGTTCTGCTTTTACTGTCCATTCCACCCCAACTTGTCTTTCGTATCACTCTTGGGATAGGGACTATGACCTGCCACACACGGAGCTCATGGTCATGCTCAAATTCCTGCTTGTTGAGAAGCAGAGTTCAGATATGCTGTGAGTGAACATCCTTTCCTCGGGCTGCTGTCTGCATGTACCAGGGTTGAGAGCCCACCCATTGCTCTGCCCTAAGCCCCTGAAGAGTTAGACATTGATCCTCCACTTAGAGGGGCAAGTAGGGTTCTTGTGGTCACTAGTCCAGCTGATTTATTTAGCATCAATTCTTTATCCCTAGAAAAGTCACAAAACAAAAGAAGGTAACTATCCTGATCAAAAAATTCCTTTTGTGACAACACAACCAATTTATTAATTGCAAATAAAATGCTGGCTCATCTGTCATGATGCTGTGGACAGCCATGGGATCTAACCAAGCACACTTCCACCCTCCTCATGGGAGCTGTCCTGTGCTATACGACCCAGTCTCTGGGGTTTAGTTGATTGGTCCAGGATGGGCATCTCGCCCATGCTAAGCCAAGCAGAGCCTTTTTTCTGGAATATTTTGAACAGTCAAGAGGTAGGGTGCATGTGGGAATATTCAGAGCAGAGCAAAACAACATCAACAACATCTATGGTCCATATGTGGTCACACGGCTGCTGCTAGGAATGATCATTCTACCCATGGAGAAATAAAGAGGAAAAAACTACTTTGAGGAAGAGACTATACAGGGATATCCAGGTATTTGGGCACACATAGCTGGTGTTTCAGAAGGGATCCTATCCATTTGGAATGAGAACTGTATAGGTCTTTCATATCCCAAGAAATTAGAACTCTTGTATTATAGAATTTTAGGAAACTGCTTTTGTTAAACAGAGCAGCAGTTATGTGTATGTGTGTTACACACACACACGCGACACACACAACACACGCATACTCTCTGGCTATAAACAGAGAGAGAGAGAGAAGCAAAATAGCCAGGTTCTGAAAAGCAAGACAGCATAATGGCAACTGGGCAAGAGATGCTTAAAAACTATATTTGGTTGCACATATATGACAGCCCTTGTATATTTTGAGTTTCTAGTGGGCGGGAGAGGTAGAATTTGTGATTCATAGACCTATGAAACTTTCTTAACCTTTTTGTTGAAAATCAACTTCATTAAGACAGTCAAACTTAGCATGCTATTTTGATAGCCAAGCTTTTTTCCACATTCATATATTGATAGATTGATTGATTGATCCATTCATTCATCCAACAGTCAGCTTGAAGGATAGAGTTGACCAGAACCAGTCTCTAGTTTGACATTTACTTACAGAGCTTATTTGTAGAAGTCAGTAGACAGGGATTTCTACCAGATTGGCCAGTAACTGGGGCTGATAAACAGGGAACAGTGGGGAAGCCCTTTGTAAAAAGGAAGACATTGTGAGTCTGTAAATACCTGCTTGGTGGTAAACAAATATCTCTTAAACTTGACCACCTCCGTTGGCTTCCTGAGCCCTACAAACTAAGCAAGGGTTTTTCTTTGGAATTTGTGCTATGTAGCTAGATGAAAATAACCTTTAAAAATATTTTCTTGCCTTTGAAATTTTTTTTTTTTTTTGCTATAAGTTAAATATGATTCTTAAAAAAATTGAGGCAAAAGGCTCAACTCAGTGAATCCTAGCAGAGATGCCTCAGGTTGTTTTTTTTATTAATTAGAAATTATCGTGTGCTTTTCAACACTGTTTCTTGCTTTCTAATTTCTAATTCTATTTTTTAAAATTTTACTTAACGGGGAACAGAAAACCTTTCCCCTTGATGTTTTCCCTGAAATAGTAGATCTTATTTTCCGTTAGGAAAACCAACCCATGCTTTCCCAGCCCTTCCGTGATTTTCTCCTTTTAACACTTTCTTTCACCACACCTCTGTTTTTCTCTCCACCGTTGTACATCTTATTTTGGGGTGTCTAAGCAAGTGAGCCTTCCTTTCAAAACCACTCTCACATTCCTGGCATGTTGCTTTTGGCTTTCCCAGCTGATAAGCTCCTCTGGGCTCCTGTCTTCTTGTTTGAGGGAAATGTCACAGTGCCTGCCCGACCCAGGTTTGGGACCAGAAGCAAGCAGTCTCAAATTTCTACTTCCCTTACATTAAAAATATGAAATCAGGCCTTATGTGTCCTGTAGCCCTGGGGCATTGTTTCATTTAGAAAATAAAAGTGTCTACGACTTCTCAGAATTCACAAGAAACCACTTCATAGGCCCTTTGAAAATTAAAAGCAGAAAATAAAGGTGGTGACAGTTGCCAGTGACACAAATTTCAGATACTTGAGCCAGAAATATGGTTCCAGTGAAGCACATTATATAGCAATAAAAAGACCCAGCTGATCCTGATCATTATGTGCTTTCACTCTCCCCGAGCTTTTAAAATTAAAATTTGAAACAACATTTAACAAGGTTACGTTATATTTGAGAGAAAGTAAGGTTTTCTGTCGCACCCCTCCACTCCCATTTTCCAAAGGAGCCCCAGGACCCAGGGCACTCATGCAGTCTTAAACTCCGTACTGCTGCACCCAAAACCACCCACTGCACTCTACCTGTAAATGGTTCTTTCCAAAACTACTTTTCTTGTTGACTCAGATGCCACTCATCATCTATTCTACCCTCCAAAATTATTTTTTCCAGGTTGCTCAGTGGAAATTATATGAAACATTTAGAGAAAAGCAATGATAGGTTCAATCTGTGCCTTAAACATGAGTTTTAAAATGTTTGTGGACACAAATGATTAGACAGTAAAACAGCAATGAAAATGTTTCTAATTATGAAGGAAAAAACCCTCTTTCTCTTCTCTTTTGCACATTACCTTTTAGTGGAAAATGGAATCAGGACGTCAACACTACTTCACATTCTCTGGGTCTGTTTCCTCGCTCTGTCTGTTATTCTTTCTTCAACTATTCTCTGAGTGGGTGTCTCCATGTGCCATACACTATAGTTGGCAGTGGGGGAAAGAAGTTGAAAGATAGGGTCCTCCTTTTGCAGTAGCCAGCCTCTAAGATGGCCCCTAAAGAGCTTCACCTTTTGGTGTTCACACCCTTTTGCAGTTCCCATGTTGGACCTGCACGTTGGACCAGGATGGGTTTGTGTGACAGATACCATATAAGAGAAGTAACGGTACGTCATTTCCAAGGTTAGGTTATAAAGGACTGTGGTTTCTGTATTGGGTTCTCTCTCTCAGGTCTCTTGGTCTGGGGTGATGCTGACATGTTGTGAGTAACCCACAAAGAAGCTTTCCCAGTGAGCATCAAAATCCCTGGCCCACGGCCAGCAAGGAGCTGAGGCCTGCTGACAATCGTGTGAGTGAGCTTGGAAGCTGATTCTTCAGCTCCAGTCAAGCCTTGAGATGTCTGCAGCCCAGTCAACATTGTGATTACAACCTCATGAGAGACCAGAGTCAGAACTACCTGGCTAAGCCTCTTCCAGATCCCTGACCCTCAAAAACCATGAGATAATATTTGTTGTTTTAAGATGCTATATTTGGGGGCAATTTGTTACACAGCAAAAGATAACTGGTAGACATTTGGCATAGATGGTCCAGTATATAAATACGGTGCATAGAATTGTGGCCAATATAGAAGTACAAGTGAGAAAGTTGTTAAGGTATTAAGAGGAAAACCCAAGAGAGTTCTTATTGGAGTGGCAGGGGGAAGCTTTCCATGGAGGGTAACATCTGAGCTGTGAGTTTAAAGATGGGCAAACATTTATTAGGAAATGATGGGCCAGGCAGATGGGATGGCAGTAGTTAATGCGCAGCCATGCAATCTGACAGCTAGAAATAAGGAAGCAGCTCAACACTGCCAGAGTGTGAGGGTGCAGTTTGGCTGGGAATGGAGTCATGGATTGTGGAAGATGAAGCTGGAAAGAGGTGGGACAGAGCCAGGTTGTGAAGCATGTAGAATGCAAGGCTGAGCAGCTAAGACTCATCCTGCAGACAAAAGTGAAGTGAGCAAGTGTGTGCTTTTTTAAAGTAGGGGGACTAACCAAAAGGCACTAACTTTTTTTACTGCAAGTGACACAGATTATTGATAGAGTTGCCCATTGAAGACTTCAGATATTTCTTCTATTCCTCATTTCAACCATTGAGAGCCCCCTAGGCACTTATGCCTGAGATAAGCTTATGCCTCACTGACCTTTCTTCAAAAACTCTTTTTGTCTGGCTTCCTCAGTTAGCACCTACTTCACTGGCTGCTGCTTCTCAGTCTCCCTCACTGCGTACCCCACCTCTCAGGCATCTCCAAACACTGGAACACTGAGAGCTTAGTTTGCAAACCTCTGCTCCTCTCAGCACACGCTCAAGGGCTTGTGTGTAGGCCAGTCCCACAGCTCTCGATACCATGGTATACTGAAGACACCTTGATTTGAATCTATAACCTGGCCCTCCGCCCTGAATATCTGACTTCTAATCCCACTGCCTACTCATTATCTCCACTCAGAGGTCTAACAACATCTTAAACTTGACCTGTCCAAAATGAATGCTTAATTTTTCTACCAAGAATGCTTCTCCTTCAGTGTTCACAACTCAATAAATGGCAGGCCCATGCACCCCGTAGCTCAGACCAAGAAACTTGATTGAACTTTGACTTTTATCTTTTTCTCACAGCCCACATTTAACATCAGCAAATCACCTAGTTCTACCTTGAAAATGTTTTCCAAATCCAAGTAGCGTTCCCTCCTAGTCCAGACCACCATCATCCCTTCCCCGCACAACTGCAGCAGCCTGTATCTGGTCTGATGCTTGCCCTGTAATAGTGCATTCTCCGGATAGAAGTTCTAGGGATCCATTAAAAAGAGCTTCCTTTCTCTTCCTAGACCTTGCCAGTCGCACTCTGATCTCGGAGCCTTTATACATGCAGGTTGTTTGGTCTGAAATGCTGGTCTAGACAACCTTTGGCTCAATTCGTTCTTGTCACTGCTCAAAGGGCACCTATTCAGGAAAGCTGCCCCTGACCCCCTATCTACACAGCCCTTCTCAGAACCATCCCATCATGGCATTCCTTTTCTTTACCCCACTTCACAGATGACAGGTCTTCCTGTTTCCAGGATATGGTCTCTCTCTTGCACTAGAAAGTAAACCCCACAAGGGCACGGGCTCTGCCCAGTTTCTTCACTGGTACTTCCTCGGTGCCTAGGATGGTGACTGGCATGGGATAGGCATTCAGCAAGTATTTCCTCAATGAATGCACGGTTAGGCTCATATGCCCCTCATCCCAAATGCTGCGTGGGAGTGAGACGTCATAGCATACGTGGGGCAGCTCTAAAGTCAGGAGACCCAGACTTGCCTTAACAGCCACTTGATGCTGAGCAAGTTCCTTCATCTCTTTTTGCCTCAGTTTCCTCATCTATAAACTGGGGACGATAATGATATCAACCATTGATTGTTACCAGGATTAAACAAATTGATATTTTTGCCAGGCACAGTGGCTCACTCCTGTAATCCTAGCACTCTGGGAGGCTGAGGCTGGAGGATCGCTTGAGCTGAGGAGTTCAAGACCAGCCTGAGAAAAGCGAGACCCCGTCTCTACTAAAAATAGAAAAATTAGCCAGGCATCATGGTGTGCACCTGTAGTCCCGGCTACTCGGGCGGCTGAGGCAGGAGGATCACTTGAGCCCAGGAGTTGGAGGTTGCAGTGAGCTATGATGATGCCACTGCATACTACCCAGGGCTACAGAACAAAACTCTGTCTCAAAAAAAAAAAAAAGACATTTTTAAAGTGCTTACAACAATGCCTGGTACATGATAAACCTTACATCAGGCTTTGTTAAATAATTAAGTAAATTAATGGATTCTTGAAGCAGCAGAATAATGCTAAAATATAATTTATATGATAAATCTATATTAAGTAGATTTGTTTTTTAAAATGTGTAAGGTCATAATCAGCATTCAAACATTTCTTCCCACTTCAAAGATGATCTCTTTCAAAAGTGCCTACAAAGACACCTTCCCAAGCCACTGCCAACCGGTGAAACAAGTGTTAGATTGTGTTAGTGATAGATTGAATTAATGTGTTTTATTAGTCATTAGGGAAAGGCATAGTAAAACCACACTGAGATACCATTTCATACCCACTAAGTTGGCTATTATCAATAAAACAGATAATGACAAGTGTTGGCAAAGACATGGAGACATCAGAGCCTTCATATACTAAATACAAAATGGCGCAGGCACTGTGGAAAATGGTCTGGCAGATCCTCAAAAAGTTAAACAGAGTATTACCAAGTGGCCCAGCAATTCCACTCTTAGGTATATACCCAAGAGAAAAGAAAATATACATCCATAAAAAAACTTGCTCACAACTGTTAATATTAGCATTATTCATAATAGCCAAATGTGGAAGCAATTAAGTTGTACATAAACAAAATTTGGTATATCCACACAATGGAGTATTATTCAGCCATAAAAAGGAATGAACTATTGATGCATGTGACGGCATGGAAACACTTTGAAAATATTATGCTAAGTGAAAGAAGTCAGTCACAAAAGACCATGTATTGTGTGATTCCATTTATATTAAATGCCCAGAATAGGCAAATCCATGGAGAAAGAAAGCAAAGTAGTGGTTACTTAGGGATGGCAGGAGGGAGGACTGAGGAGTAACTGCTAACAGGGTTCATTTTTGGGGTGCTGAAAATGTTCTGGAATTAGTGGTGATGATTGCAGCCTTGTGAATATGCAAAAAACTGATGATTGTACACTTTAAAATAATGAATTATTTATATATAGTGTGGGAATTATATCTCAATTAAGAACATTTAAAAATACTCCAAACAAAGCAAAACAAAAGATGTAACAGCATCTAAAAGTTTGTGGCATATAACAGGTGCTCAAGAAATGTAAACTTTTCTTTTTAAAAGAATCATTCCTTCATGTGTAAGTCTCAAATACACACAAAAAAATTTATGTTAAAAAATAACTCCTTGGATAACTCAAAGTTTCTCTAAGTATTTTTCAATTATGTGTTACTCTGGATAGCTGGGAAAACAGCTCCACCTGCTTTCAACATCGTGAAAAGAGTAGTAAATATAAAGCCTCACTCGTTAATTGTAGGTCTTTTCTCTAGATTCGGTATTTCTGATACTCCAGTGGAGCTACCTAAGGTTGTCTGCAAGATGCTCTTCAGCACAAGGCAAGGCTAACTAAAGCTGGTAGCGCTGGGAAAGGAGACAGCGCACTGGTCCAACTGGTGCAAGTCACATTTCCTTTCCAAGCTGTTTCCTGGGTTTGCAGACTTCTCTCATCCTATATCACAATCCATACAAATACATTTAATATTAAATAATACTCGACCATCACTCCCTCCACTTTCAGCCCTGGTAGCCGACATAAAACTCACTTCCTGACTCAGTGAGAGCTCTGGGGATAACACAGACGTCTGCACGTAAAACATCTGTACTGTAAGGTTGGGTCCTTGTGCCTGCGAAGGTTCTGCAACAACTGCCACAGCCCACTTCTCCAAGCAAAGCGTTAGAGACTTGGGTGGCTGCAGGGATGACAATTAGTATATAAAAGGGACTTAAAAGTAGCTTTTAAGCTTTTCCATTTCAAGTCCCTTCTTCCTTCCTTCTTTCCTCCTTCCCTTCTTTCTTTTCTTTCACTGATTTATTTAGCAATAAATATTCATATAACATAGACTAAGTTGACAATTGACAGTTGACAATAGCCTAAAGGACATGAACATGGACATCCATCCAAGTTGCATACTTTACCAAAATGTCTAAACTTTCTCCTTCATCAACATAAGTAGGTAATATAGTTTAGGGACGTTAAGCTGGCTTAGTGATCACTTACCAGCTCTTCCAAAAGCTCTGAAATAAAGGACGAGAGAAATTGTACCAGGTACAACACTGGATGATGACGCTACACTGAACGAAGAAAGAAACACCTACAAGGAATTTACACTCTGCTTTAAAACGCACCCCTCTCAGTGAGCTTTCACACGGCCAACTTTGGCTGAAGTGAAAGTTTCTTGGGTTCTGGTTTTCTAGGTACTAGTGCTAAAAATTGTTGATTCAAAACGAAACTCTGAGGTGTCTGCCCTTAAGCTTAAATTTCCTTTCATTTCTTTCCTAATGTTAAATTGGTTTTATGAAATAGATGTATCTAACTTTTTATCTTTAAAAATATCCTTATTTGTTTCCAAACACATAGCGTACCTTTTGAGATCAATTGTTTAAAATCTGTATAAATATCAAACTTTAAAATATACTTAGGATGTCCCATTGGAGCTCATTAGTTAAAAGAATGATGAAGTAAATACTTATATAAATTCAAAACACTTATAACTGAATTGAAAATTCAATTTTATTTCTAGGGTTTCCTTAAAAAGAGGAGAGAAACATATCAATAACTGAATTCCCTCACAAATACATTCACACACATAGGTCTTACTTCACCTACAGGAACCATCTTACATACCGACACACTTGCAGGCACATGTGAGAAGTGTTATTATTCCCCAAATCATGAAAAGCACAATATTCTTTTGCACTATTATTTATGAATTAAATTGGTCCACATTGAAATATCCATTGTTTCTATAGATCATATACAACTTTTATCTAGCTAATACACCAGCAAAACAGTTATTTGATTCTGGGTTCCAACTGGCATCTCTACTCTTTGGAAAATACCTCAAATAAAATACAGCTGTGTACTCACTATGATAAAATATACTGCATGTTCTCCTTACAAATAAGGAGGAATATGTCTTGATGTAATACTCCTTCTTTCTAATTCTAAAAGAATGTCCCAATGCCAGATGTTCTTTAAAATAAACCAACTATTTGATGCTACCATTTTCCCATGTTTACCATGGGAAATCTGGGGCGGGAGGGTAGCTTGAGCCCAGGAGTTCAAGGATCCTGTCATTGCACTCCAGAGCCTGGGGCCTGGGGACAGAGCAACACCTGCCTCAAAAAAAAAAAAAAAAATCCTATTTAAAAAAGTGATGACCAAATTAAAATATTGTATATTTGGGGGGAGAAATAAAGCTACTCTTATTTGCAACCTACATCGAAGTCAGGAAACTATAAAACTCTTGTAATTTCTAATTGCTTTTTTTTGGATCTGCTTAGAAAATGCTGGTTAAAACAAACAAATAAAGAACAAAAACACGTGTTATTCTTTCCCAAATTTGAAGGAATAACCTGCATTTTCAACATAAGATATTTCACCATGATATATATGTTGAGCTACAGTTGAAGAAATATGTGAGACTTGTTCTATTCAAAAAAAAATATATGAAAAGAATAAATTTTGAAAAGTGAAAACACTTTCCAAGGCAGGCTTATGCTTCTCCTTTAGCTGGAACTACTTCTCCTGTTCACTCCGCTGTGGGATGTGGATACAAACATCCCCAGGCATTCACTTCCTGCCAGGACATTTCTGTGGCCTAAACATGCACATAGGCAATTAGCTTCATGCCTTCCAGTAAGAAATGGAACCAAATACTCATGGCATGAAGGGGCTGCACATGTGTCACTGTGCGTGGAATTCGCCACTCCATCCCCACTCCGGGGTTGATGAGCAATTTCGAGCTGTAAACACTCTGGATGAAACAACTCCTAAGCTAACACCTCCCAGGGGTGGGGGAGGTGGTTTAACAAACATAGTGAGAGGAGTACAATGGTTCAAGTATTATTCCAACATTCTACAACAATATCATCACTTATAAAAAGTTTCAAAAAGCCTAAATTGACATGAACACTTATCAAAGTTGTATACACGATCAAAATGCCTAAATTTTCTCATTTATCAACATAAATTCAACAATTAAATATTACTAGGTAATATATTATAGTTTAGGGATGTTAAGCTGGCTCAGGGATCACTTCTCAGCTCTTCCAAAAGCTCTGAAATATAGGACAAGAGAAGCCAAATGGATATCCACCTCCTCCTATCTTAACTCCTGCTCACTGTCAAAGGATACAGACTGCCAGAAAAGCAGGGATCCCACTGGCGCACGCATCCAGCATATGTATGTATACACAGGCACCAACACAAACGTATGGCTGTGACAGCAGCTGGGGGAGGTGGTGGCTGGAGGTGGAATGTGGATGGCCTCCAAAGTCCTTTTCAACTCTAAATGCAATAGGCTTATTTCTGCTCACCATGCATCCCCACAGCCATTCCCATACTCTTTATTATAGTTATCTGTATTTTCCAAGAGAGCAGGTACCTAGATGATTTTTTCTTGCCTGTCTACCCAGCACCAAGCACTGGGCCTGGTACATGGTAGGTGCTCAGTATATGTTTGAATGGATGTCTGCATGTATCAATGAATGAGTGAAGTTCCAAAATTCTTCCAAACTGTTCTCAAGCCACAACTGGCTCAGTCACTTGGCTAATGCAGACCTTTCCAGTTCCCTAGGGTGTAAAATACTTTTCCATTTCCCATCTCCAGAACTTCATGTTTGGAGTCAAATTGTTCAAACTTGTCTGCTCATGGATTGAAGAAGCTGGTCAGGACTAGGCTCTGCCAAGTGTCACAGTGTTGAGACCACCTGCTTCTTTGCTTTCAGGGCAATGACCTTGTGATCTCATTTGCAATCATTGTTGTCCAAAGGAAGCCCCAGTAAGATCATTTTCAGAGCTTAACCGGGGGAAAACAGCATTGGCCATGGCTGTAGGGTGACAACTGAGTGTCAAGGACTTGTGATCCAAATGCACTGCTGTGTGCGCATGCACGCACATGTGTGTACGTGCACCTGTGTGCATGGGTATTTTGATAAGGAGGGAGCAGCGGGGCTTGGCACTGAGCCTTCGGAGGCCAGACTCCCCTTTTTCCAGCCCTGCAAGCTCAGCACCACACTTCTGCTTAACATTACTGGGTAAGCGAGGCTAAACCTTCCAGCTGGTATTTAAATGATTCTTTCCTCTATTTTTTTTAAAAAATGAATTTTATTGTGTATATTTGAGGTTTATCCTCTATATTTTAAAACAAGAGTAAAAACTAATTTTTACTATTATTAATAAAGTTATGGGTGGACTAGGGATAGGGTGAAAAAGGGGTCTAAAAATCTATACGGAAAGGGGTAACAATGAATTTAGAATGTACATTTCAAGAGAGCTCAAAAAATATTTGATTAAGAAAATGAAGAATAATGCTATGTCCACACATGTACGCATATAAACATATGTGTGTGCATGTGTGTGTAACATGCCTGAAGGTCTCCAAAGCCCGCTGACTAGTTAACTTGGTCTCCCCAGCAACCAACCTTATGAGGAAGACAGAGATGTAACAGTCTTCCCATTTTAAGAAGAGAAAACTGAGGTCTAAAGTGATTTGCTGAAGGCCATCTGGCTATTGAGTGTGACAAGATGATAACCAGGTCTCTTGATTCCCAGACCAGTGTGTTTGGTTAGCTAATCTGTCCTCAATATGCATTGAGGCTTGGAAATCAAAATTACCATCAGCTCTATTCAAAAGGGCAACTAAAAAGAAAGAAAAATAAGGGAAAATATGTTCAGTCTATTATTTTACTAAGCTCTGTAGATGCTTTCCCTATTCAATATTTCATGGACATGAAGACCCCCTTTAATTGCTTCATTCCTGCCCCAAATTCATAAGAAAAAAAATAATTTAAAACTGAATCTTTCATAATGTGAGGCGATTAGAAAATATCACCTGCAATAAACTTAATTATATGCTCAGGGTCAAACATTTGAAACCTATTTTCATTAAACTGACTCTGTCACCAACTCTGCTTTGTCATTTTAACACAGCTCTTTCTCTATTTACTCCAATCCTTTGTTCAGCTTGGAAGCAAAACCTTCCAAATCCCTCTTGTTCCAGATAAGGGAGAATAAGGGAGTCTGTTAGAGTTGGAGTTCTGCATTAGTCCGAAAGGCACTGCAACCCATCCTCTGACTGGATCACCAGGGAGGAAGAGAGCTGGGGCCGAACCGAGAATGCTACCAGACCAGCGCGAGTCAAGGCGCCACCTCTGCACTGCGCGTGCTGGTCCACAGTGACACACAGAAAAGAGAAGAGTGTTCAGAAACTCTCACAGCAATTGCACAGAGTAATTTCATGTCTCTTGAATACAATAACAGAAAATTAGGTAGTATTTCAAATGCTTCTATTTCACTTTTCTAGTCATTTATTTTTATCCCATTTTGCAGAAATGATGATCCACAACAAATTGGCAAAGAAAGAAAAGAACTGGTCCATCTCCACAGGTACTTTGAGAAGCACTGTGCTAGGCCGCTCCACCAGGCCTTCTGAGCTAGGTTTTACTTGGGAGGAATATAATGAATATCAAAGATATCTGTATCTAAATGCAAGAATGAAAGTTAAATATAAATATATATCAGTAACAACTTCCCGCAGTTTCGATTACCCATCCTCTCACGGCCCTCTGCCTGACTTCTGAGTACACAGGTCATGAGAAGCGGACAGTCTAGAAATGAACTGAATCTGCTGTCAGGAATGTGTAAGGCAAGGTATTTAGGCAAAGCCCTGGGGCCCTATTGGAAACCTGAAATTTAAAAACTTTGCACTCTCCAACGACATGCTGCGGACTAGAAGTCAGCCGCGCTGCGGAAGCAATGGCTGCCCTGCTCTCCCCTTGCTCGGTGGCCGAGGTGAACCGAGCAGGTGGTTTCAGTTCAGTTCCTCATTTGTAAAACGGCTCCGCGAAAACACACACACACAAAGCCACTTGTTTGGCAGTCTCAGAAGAGGGGCCGAGGACTGACCGGACATGAGACACAATTACCCTCTCACCCTAGAAGGAAGTCCCTGCAGGTTAGGGGTGATGTACATCGGCAGGTCAGGATGCAAAAGCCAGCGCAGCTGCTGCCTACGTGGCGGGGGCTGAGGGAGAAGATTGTCATTTCTAAATTACAAAACCAGCCCTGAAGTTGAAGTCCTCAGGTTATCACTAATTTATATTCTACAATCTCTCGTGTTCCTTCGGATTGCTGCATCTCTATTATTTTACGGAAGCATTTTATGTTTTTGTCCCCTTTTGAAAGTTATACATTTTTTTAAAAAAAGAACAAAATGAAATATGATGGCAAGTTCCTTTTTTTGAGGGGTGGGGGATAAGGGACCCAGTGAAATTTAATTTGATTACTATGGCAATTTGTATGCGTATGATAGCGTGGACAGACGATGGATGTGTTGTTACCCACACCCTAACAGCCTGTGTTTCCTGGTCTCTGGGGCTGCTTCAGCATTCCCGACATTGCAGACGCCCTCTAGTGGCAACAGTAATATATGTAACTTCTCAGGTTTGTTAACAAAAAAGGGTTATTTTGTCATCTCGCTGTTTTTAAAAGTAAATAAAAAATTTTTTGATGTGCAATTTTTTAGAATACTTCAAATGAAGTGATTATATGTAAATTTTAAAAATGCGAAATGTAGATTATATTCTTAACTTATCTAAATGTATATGGTAAATAGAATATTTAGTTATAATTTTTTATAATTTATTGGACACTAATCCATTCTTCTGAGTTTAAAATTCTATTTCTTCAGAACAAAGAAGGCCCATTACCAAATTTATTAACAGGGCCATGATTATTCTTTACTAATATTAGCACTTATCATTTAGGTGACTGGATTTCCACAATTTCCAAAGTAGGTACAAGGTCATTACACAGGGGCATTATGATCTGATGCCTGCGCTGAATGCTTTATTCAGCATAACAGACACTTAGCCTTTATAGTGAAATTACAGATTCCTAAAATATTAGAACCTAAAGTTCTGGCTAAAAGATAATACATGCAGACACTCTACAAACTACAAAACAAACAATCAGATATAAATTACTGTTTTTACTATCTAATCCTCAGACCTTCTTTTTCATATAAAACATAAAACCCTGAGAACCAGAGAACTCACATGATTTCTTCACAGCTGCTGAACTAGTTAGCAGAAAAGGAAAGGAGAAACCAGCTACCCTGACCTGCAGTTTTTGGGGACTCGATATGACTGGGGAGAAATAGTCCAGTTTTGTTGGTGGTCTTCCTTTATGTTTGCATCTTAGCATGGACTTATGGCTATAAAGTATTTGGACTGATTCCCACATGAAAAAGTCCCATTCTTTTTGTCATATCAATTACACTCTTTTACTTTGTATCGATTATTTAAGCACTTTCAGAAGCATTTGTTAACTAATGTAACAAGCTCCTAGAAAATTCTCTTAATGGAATAAAAGTGAGAAATTAAAAATTAATAATTACCAAAATATATGCAAATTTCTGGTCCGAATGTTCCACCAGTCACTGTGGACTTAAGAGTTAAACTCTGAGTTTCTTGTAAATTTCTGGGATTTTGTAAAGAACAAATGATGCCAAATTAGTAAAAGTGCTTTGAAAATTGTGGCAAATGCTACAAAAACAAGTTCTTGTTTTAGTTAGCCAAAGTTAAACGACATAGGAAAAAAAAAGTTTTTATCGGCTGCTTTAGTTTTCTGGAGGGTGAAGAAAAATAGAAGGAACGTGCCAATCTTTTTGGAGAATGAATGAAAATAGAAGAAAATCACAAATTCTCTGCACAACGTCTATTGTGCAGCAGGTTCTGTGTTAGGTGCGAGAGAATGCATTATCATTTTCTCCTGAGAGTTTTGGCATTTGATTTGGACTAGAATTAAAATCTTGTTATAATCATAGCTGTGAACTATCATAATTATACTTATATATAAATACAGTAATGGGTTGCCAGTTCTTGGGGAAGGCCAAACACATTCTGAATCATTCAGTTTTTTCATGTCATGAAAATTTCTAAGTCCCCTACATCAATCCAGATCATCAAGCCTGAGAGAACAAGAAGTGTGACTTTCTTGTCCACTCCTGTATGCCCAGCACCTGGGATAGTGCCAGGCACAGAGCTGGCATTTGTTATGTGCTGGTTGAAGTTGAACCTCAGAATGGAGATAAGAAGAATCCACTGGGAGGGAGGAGAGCTGAAGGGATAAAAGAAGAGCTGAGCTAATGGAGTAACGTTTTTGTCTATTATCCAGGAGATGTGCAGCTTTTGTAAACGGGCCACCTAACCAACTGCTGCTGGGGAGGACACGTCACCCAGCTTCACTTCACAGGTGGGTGAAAGTTGACCACGTTCGCCAATGTTTATCCAGAGACGATGTAGCACCCCCAAACTATCCTCTACATCCCAAGTTGTAGATGAAAAATGTATAAGAGCTCAACCACTGATAGAAATGTCAGAAAAGCAAACAATAGGTATCAACATGGAAGCTCTTAGAGTCGATACAAAACAAACAAACAAAAAACAAAAACAGCTGGCACTCTTCACTTTCCTCTTTAATCGCTGATGGAGAGAAACAAGACAAGTCTCACTTCGACTAGATGTTTTCACATGCTGGACTTATCGATCGTGACAATATTCTTGGAAATCAAGAGTAGAATCACCTCACTCCTTGCCCTTGTATCCAATAGAATGATCAACGTAAAAAACAAAAAGATTAAAAAAACATAAAATTCCACCAGTTTTCCAACGTCCCATGCTTTTGAGTCTAAAAAAAAAAAAGAATCCTAACACATGATGGGTGATAGAAGCTTCTTTTTACTGTCAGAGAGATCAAAGAGAGGTTGAGAAAGAATCCATAAGCAGATGCTGCCCAGTGACAAACCTGAAAGAAGCAGACAGTGGGGCCAGATGTTGGAGTGACCTGTGGTCTGCAGAGCACGTTGGATGGTGTTGATTTAGATGGCTGTTGGCAGGAGCTTTGGCTGCAGCAGCGGGGGGACATAAACTGAACCATGGAAGTCTTTCCTCTCTTTCTCCTCACAGAAAACCCGAAACCACTGGTCAGTAGTGCTGATGGATGTCAACGAAGTTGAATTCACCACACAACCCTGCCAGTAGGTATCACATCAAGAGGAACTCAGCTGCGTGAACAAGGACATCTTCAGGCTGTGCCACTTTGCATCCCGCTCAACTTTCAACAGCTGTTTCTTGAGTGAATACAGACACAGAATAATTATGTGAAAAGAACAACATATTCCATATGTGAGACACTGTTTACAGTTATTGCACAGTCATCAATAGAGGATGTAACCAGGAGAAATGTCACCATGTCTGAAAACTGAACGACCTGTCAACAGGTACAATTAGCGCCCAATGAAAGTTGTCTTGAATTGAACTCTGAACTGGGAACTCTGAAGATAGCATGAGAATGTAGTTTTTAATCAAGCAGAGTGATTCAATCAGTACTGCAGAAACAAAAAAGAATATATAATGGTGTGTTATAGTTTCAAAGACTCCTATCACATTATGTGATTATTCCCATCCTTCTCACTCAATAGGAATTTAAAGGATTTTTCTAGTGATTCCAGTGTTCTTAATATTGTAAATACTTGTAAAGAAGGCTAAAGCTCTCTAATCTTAGGTTCTGACAGAATTTTAAATCTTCACCACCATACATGCTGAAACAGAGAACGTAAACAGAGGCTTGCTTTATAACATTAGACGTGATTGCAGACCACACAGTTCTTCTGACGCTTTTAGACATTTTGTCACTTTACCTGGAGAAATATACACTGCTTATTCTGAATTGCTGCTGATGTCCAGCACTTGTCAAAACCTCTATCTGTCAAGGCCTTCACAAAGAGTTGCAAAATGACAGATCAGGATGTCTGAGTCGATGGAGCCCCAGGAAAAATGGAACAGATAGAAAATTCATGACTCTAAACTACATCAAAGTGACTTCTGTCAACATCATGTCAAAAGAACTGTTCATTTTTAGAGGTTTTTTTTTCAATTATATAAACACTTTTTTGAGTATGAGCTAAGTGTAATGAAAAAATTTTCTTGGTGTACAGTATGATCATCCAAATGTTCCAAAAATATACTTTAGATCATCCAGGAATAAGGAAAATTCTAATAGTAGATACTCTCTGCCAGTTAAAACCAATGACATTCAAGAGAGAAGTATGAAGTTACTATCAGCTTAAAATAGGACAAACCATCTGGCTATAAAGGAACAAAAGTATATTTTTTGCATATTTTTTGGACACATCAAATTTCTACAACTGGATTAATTTTTTATTCTTCTACAATCAATGTTGATCCTTTTTTTTTTTTTTTTTTGGCTAGTGTAACAATTATAAAGCACCAATTCAATGTTATGTTCCTAAACTGGTTTCCTAAAATATTTGGCATTATTTTAATTTTAAAAAAATCACTGGAAAAACCCTCATAATGCATAATTTCCTTAAATTATTGCTTCCAGAGGGATGTAAAAAAATAAATGGCTTATGATATGCAGTACTGCATACGCAGAACCACTCTATAATCACATTCAAAAAGTCATTCACTGAATGAAATATGAGTTGCATAAATCTGGAAATGACCACTCTCCCGTTTTAATTCCCCACACCTTTCAGGGAGGATGGCTGGCACCTGGTGCTAGAACCCAGGCAACTTGATTCCCACTGCTCATATGTCACAGAGATAAATAGGATAAGTGACCTTGTGAGGACAAGACCCCGGGCAGTGCTGTGTGTGTATATGCTGAGCAGACCGCAGGGAGAACACACACGGTTCGCCACACACACACATGTATGAGCACAAATTCAGGGACGCACGCACCTGAAAGAGGAATCAAACATGGGCAACTTCCAGTCACCGTAACTGTCCCTAACATGGTCACACTGTCAAGCACTTACACCATTTCTCTGACCTTTCCTTTAGCTGGGATTTAGCAATCTTGACATCAGTCCTTTCTAACAACCACCGTGACAGAGACCATCTACAATCCCAATAATAGTGACCACTGATCTGTGCACTTGTCCAGTGGCACAAAAGTTCCATGATCTATGACCAGAAAAGTTTGCTTATGTCCAGAATTACAAAAGATCTCAAAAATAACGACCACTTCCAGTTTTGAGAGAAGAAACTTGCTTTAAAATGGTCCCATTGAGTATTGTGTCTAAACATGTACGGGAAGTACCACCTATTAATATTTAAGTGGGACAAGATTGCCATTTCTTATTATAGGCAGAACTCAATATATCTTGTGTCCTACTTACAAAAAGATGTTTATTACCTGTAAGTGTACAGAGGTGCGGGCTTCATGGCAGCCATGATTGGTAATAAGCCTCTTTTTCTCATTTACATTGATAGCAAGCATTAGTGAAGATATATGCATTTCATTTCATGGTTCAGAAAGAACAAAGTATATGTATATGTGATAGCAGTGGGTGGTTAATGAAATGGTCTGACAAACATAAGCTAATACATAATCATACCAGAATGTGACTGGAACACCTGTTCCTGCTTCACAGACTTCCAATTCTTAAGGAAAAGTTACCATTCTCAAGCACCGAAGCCACTACTATTTAGACATCAATATGCTCCAAGAAAATTTTAGTCCCTTTTTGTTGTTGTTGTTGCAATCACTAAAGGGTGGCTATTTTAATGATATCAAATCTCTTTTGCTTGTGTCCTAAGAGTAATGAAAACTTCACACATGCATGAAGCTCCAGTAATTATTTTAAACTGCCTTCTGTTGTCCCCCTGAGGAACACGGTGGTATTTGTTTGATGCAGTTTAATTAGTGTCAGGGTAATTAATGCTGTGCTATCTACATGAGATCAAAACCCTTTCTTTGTAACACTCTGGTAACTAAGAACTAAGAAAGGGAAGCGTTTTGAAAACAGCGGAAACGTCGAAGCATGGTGTTAGCCCGGGTTCACCAGTGAACCAAGTTGCTCATGTCTTCCTCAATGCCACGCCCAAGTGGCAATTTCGGTCTCTCCCAGGATGAGATCAGACCCGTAATGCATTGGAACCACACTACCAGGCATAAGACCTAGTGGCTGCTAGGAATTAAATTCTTTTTTAATGGGCATAATCAAATTAACCAAAACATTCACGGTCACCAGGCACCTTTAGCTATAGTTTAATCCTTTAATAATGAAATAGCAAACTTTTGCACTGACAAGAGAACTAAAGGCTCTTGTAAACAGAGTGTGATATTACCATGTGTTGATATATTTTTTCAAATAAAAGAATCACTTGGTTTAATGAATGAATGTGATTCTGCTTAAATGCCTGAATAAAATTTGCATTTAATTGTAGGTATAGATAGTCTCTCTCTTTCTCTCTCTCTCTCTCTCTCTCTGATGATAACGTTAAGAGAGGAAAAACAGAGATAGGCAAGGAGAGAAGTTAAATACACAAAAATTCCAGACACACACATAACGTGCACTACCATAAATCCTTTTTAACTGTTTCTTTGGTAATAAGCAACGGCAGTATAAATCTCCCAACACACAAACTCAAGCTGATCACAGGCTTAAGGAAATAGCTCCAGTTATCTTGACTGGATAAATTATTATATCCTAGAGGTTATTCCAGTTTCTAATAAAGCACTGTAGCTAACAAACAAAAATATAAAAATCAACCATTCTCTTTATTTTATAACAGATGAAATTACAGGCTGCATAGGATCCACACAATGGCATTGAATTTATTTTTAAAACGCACCGAGCAATGTTCATTTTGGAAGAAGACCGGCGCTTTAACACAACGAAGAGAACCAGCATTAGACTGATAATTTTTTTTATGGGAAGGGGAGGCTTAATGGCACCTATCTAACAAATAAACATGACTGGTTTTAAGTCAAACCAAATGGATTTAGCCCATTATATAAATACACTAAGCACGAAAATAACCTCTGCACTGCACAAGAAATGAACAAAGAAAAACACTTCTAGAGGGTACAAATGCTAAGTCTATAGTAGTTATGAAATTGTGTCAGTATCCACCTTGGCTGAAATTAAGGTTCACGTTATAAAATGAAATTTCACTAGGTTAGACTGGCAGCGCATCACAGCCTAAGAGGGTTTGTGCTAAATGTGTCTTCTTGAGGTCATTCATTACGGAATACCTACTGGGATCAGCTGACGAGCAAAATATGTTTTTGCACATCTTCGGTTCTGCTTCCTGCGACTTCGTTGTTTATCAATTAAAGTGATAAATACAAGTGACTTTGATAACACCAGAAACACATTATGCAGTAAAGTAACCTCCGGGAACCCTGCAGTAAGAACTGTGTGCAAAGTTCAACAACTGTGAAGGAACTATTAAAGAGGACACACAAACAAGTGACCTTGACTGACAAGCGCACTTCATTCCAGCAATAAACAGCGGTGGTGCTGATAACTGCTCATTGGCGCAGAGAGTAATTACCTATCTGTCAGCGTTGCTGGTGTGTGCGAAATAGTATAAATGAAACATACATAATGTACGGCAATAATATCGGGCATGCAGAACCTAATGTATTATCATCATTCTCAGGACCCAGGTTTATGTGGCTGCCACCACTGAGTAAATGCCTTCGAGCCATGATAATTTCATTCTAATCTCTGTTCCATATTATAATTTTCATAGCTAAAAGATACTAAGGAGCAATACGTTTCAATCAAGGGCTAAATAGAACACAACCTGTAACTGGGTATTTTATACACCTATATATTTTTTTCTTTTAAAAAAATTTAGTCAATTTATCAAGAGACTGGAATAAGCTGTAAATTTATGGGTGACAAACCCTGTCTGTACCAATGTCACCATGTCTGAAGATGGGCTGGAAGGGGCTTATGAGAGGGTTGTCAGCTTTGTCTCCCATTGCTTTCAACAATACAACATTCTATCTTTTTAAATACTTCTAATCTGTTCTAAAACATGAGTGAGAATTCATTTATGAACAAAATAAAGGACAGCTCCTATTCAAAAGGAGAAAAACAATCATCCAGTTTCTAAGACAAATTATCTTCATTTGCTTGAATCACTTAACTGTATCACAGAGGCAAAGAATAACCCCTGCACTGTGATATTCTACTCTTCTTATAAAACTATCCAGCTCTTGCATGCTTTTTTTCCTTTAATGTAAATGCAATTCTATGACACCTCTACATCATATTTAAGACCATACAAAAGAAACCAGGAAAACACAAGTAGCGGCTAGGCCATCAGGACAAGCCCCTTGTCTCAAGGATGAAACATTAAAAATACTCCCAGTTAACAGGGTGAGTAAGAGAAAGCAGTGTACCCAAACTACATAATAGAAACAGCTGCTGGTCAACTGGCTCTGTCATTCAGAAAGAGAAGAGAATATATGAATATTTAGAAAACAAACTGGCACATTTGATTGTTTTAATCTAGTCCTTGCTTCCTTACTGCAGGAGAGCATATTTTGGAAACTTTAGTGTAGCGTGAACTGATTAATGAAATGGGCCACCTCTTTAAAAAAAAAAAACATTTTAATTGGTTGTCCGATGTCACATTTCCAAGAACACAGACATGAGTGATTTCAATGACAGAAGGACCTCATCTTCATTTTTTGGCTTTTTGTTTGTTTGCTGGTTTCTCAAAGTGGTTTTCTTAAGTTAATATTGTGGGTGATAAATGATATTCCTGATAGGGGATCAGGCAAACCAGAGAAATAGCTCAAGTTTTTCTCAGTGTTATCCTTTTGTTTTCTGTACTTTTCTTTCCATATTCCTAGGCAGGAAAAAAGGAAATCAAAAGAACTAACTCATAACAAATTGTTAGAAATATGACGTGTTAATTCTCAAAGAAGCACTTCTATTTTAAAATAAAGAGGCAAGGCAGAGATAATCCTTAACATGAAGAAATAAAAAATTTATTTTTTTAACTTCCTCAGATCATGACATTAAGTAGCTTGTCTATACTACCCATGTGTCAGAAGACTTGACTGTATGGCTAGTCCAGTACAGAAAAGATTTTACCCAACTTCAAGTGATTCAATCAAACCTGGCATTTCAGGAGACTCTATCAAAAGGCAATATCTGGTAGATGAATGATGTCTACAAATTCCACAGATTTATCTTAATCATCTCAGTGGGTTCCCCATCTGATTCATATAATACTACTTATCTGAGTAACTTGAGTCTCAATATGTACCATTATATGTGTTTTATATGCAGGTTTAAGAATATAAGATGTATCAGAACACAGATAAAAAATTTTCAGGAAAAGGTACAACCCTATTTCACTAACCCTAAAAATGACAGCACATCTTTTTCATCTTAGCCTCTGAAATATTAACAGCTTCCTATAGTCTCTGGAAGCAAGGCGGTAAGATCAAGACTGCTCCAGCATCAAAGTATCTTAGACTTAACACTTGATTCTTGCATTCAGTGAAATATAATATTTCTATTATATTTAATATAACAATATATCTATAATATCTATAATGATATATCTATATTTCACACTATTCTGGCTTTCAGGAATATCTGTTAGATGTTATCTTAAAATGGTCCAGATCACAACAATCACATCCTAAAATATCCAACCAAACAATATATTTATTTTATGTTGACATCTAGATTATGTCTGTGTGACACAGAAACATCTAGTTAACTTAATTAGCTAGTTGATTTAATGGAAGAAAAAATCAACTACACTTACCTAGTTCCCCTGACTGTATTAGGACCACAAGACCTTGCATTGAACATACTGATTTATCTCCATGGCCTACTTGGTAATTATGACCACATTTACTGATGATTCTCAACCCAGGAATGGGTGGATGGCCATTCCTCATTCATTTCCAGCTCTGGCAGAGAGACAAGTGACCTCTTCTCTTCAGCTGAGCAGCACTGTCCTAGGGACCAGGTGTATCTGGTGGGGTGTGTCTTATCACTGTGTTGTGTGAGGGTAGTAAAAATAGAAGGAACCAGTGGGGAATATTATTTGCATAATTCAAAACAGTTTGGGAGTAGAAAGAAGACTGCCTTTCCACAATTTCTCAAATTCCCCAAGGACATTTATCTGCAGTGTGATTAGAATTCAAGTTGTTTATTGCCTCCTAACCAGAAAATTGCTGTTGTATTTCACAGTCATTATTCTCAATGTCTAAAACATCACTTTTTTCAATGCCTACGTGTTGAATAAATGAAGGAATGAATCAATCAATGAGTGTATGAGTGGTATTCTCCAATTTAGATTAGTTATTTTATAAAAACGTATATCCTAATTTGATGTTGTAAAGTCTACACGCACACACACAAATCTCAAAATGTTAAGTGCAAAGCACTCTCTCTATCATGATCTTTGGTGTTACAAGATTGGGGGGGGCAATAGAATTATTTAGAATTGATGGTTTTGCAGTTAAAGTACACTTTTAAATCAGAAATTAACTTTTAATATATGGCTTGGTGATGATAATACTGAGGTATGTAAAGTGTAGTTGCCTTCTTATAGGCAATATACTTGATTAATTTTGAACAATTTAACAGTGAAAGATTAATTAAGAATTTCATCCAGTACAGGTCATCTTTCTTTTCCAATTACATTCCTTTAGAGCCACCATAACTGTTTTAATAATTGCACTGAAAATGCTAGAAAGTCTCAAGATAATACAGTGATTCAGCGAGAACAATAAAATTCAGAAACATGACACTTTGATATTTGGAGCATTTAACATTGTGGTATATATATAAGCCCTCTGAACTCCAACAGGTTATTTAACCCAGGAAGTCTAAACTGACCCTTATATTTTTTATTTCTATCAGAACTACTTTTTTTACACATCTATTTAAAAATACTTTTCTGGAAAAAGAAAACAGCATTAAGAAACACTCTAATTAGATGCCATTAGATTTCAAGCTTATGATAGCATTTCCCTCTGAAAACAAATTTGGCAGAATTGCCTATGAAGTAAAAGTATACCCTATTGAGCTGTAAAGTTGCTCCTAACACAAGGAAATTTTAGGGTGCAAAGGTGATGGTGAGGTTAGAATTCACGGTAATGTTGACTATTAGACCCTGAGTAAAATGTCCTAATAATGAGTATAAGGGAAAAAGTTTTAAATCTAGGTATTCTTTTTATATTCTTAAGTTAGGAAGACAGTTGTTCCAAAACAATCATTCTTTCCATGTAATACCTGAGAAAGTGCCAATATTTTAAGCACATACTTTCTCATCTATCTAATTTTGATAATCAGGATCTTAATTCTAATGAAATAGAAATGCCTGTCAAAAGTTTAGCGATTATCGAAGTATCCTTCACTTTTCTAGTTTCTGATATGCAAGTTCCAGCAAGAAATTTTGTTGGCTTTAGGACAATGGAAAGCAGTACTTGTCCTAAATAAAGTATTCTTATTGATTGGATTTAATCAGGTCCTTTGTCCCTTATTGAAAATAGCAAAGGAATCACAATAAAAATGATGTGGCTTGAGAGAGAGGCTGTCTTGAATCACCACCAAGAACAGGAAGACCTGGATTGACCCTTTCTAAGCTATTCACATTAGGCACACATCTTTCCTTTTTGAATTTTATCTCTAAAGTAGCACAGTTATAGTAATATCTCACTGGCACACAGTAAGCCCTGAATAAATAAGAGCAAAGATTATTGTCATCTTAAAAAATATTTTCTTAAAAGAAGGTATGTAGATCTATATCAAAAATGGAAACAGAACTGTGAAGCAGTCATTATAATTGAGCAATTCATCCCCTTAAGCCATCTAGTAGCACACAGAATCAGAATTCGTATTGGAAACCTCGAATGATTCAGCTTTCAACAATAGTGCATTAATATGCATTTAGAATTTACACCTGAACAACTCAAAACACATATGTTGGGTAACATGTGTATACCAAACAAGGCTTCTAGAGAGAAAATGAAAATCTGAGAGTTTTACTAAGACAATACTTTCATCCTTAATGGAGTTCATTTTCATTGAGTTTTGAAGGCCCCAGAGGCCAAAGAAATGAATACTGGAACCAATATTATTTCCCAAATTCAAGAGTCTAAAACCTATTTTAACATCTTTGTGTGTTTCAAGGCCATATGCCCTGATAACTGGCTACTCCATCAGCTTTCTGATTTGTGACATCATCTCCAGGTGGAAGCTCAGGCAAAAGTGTAGGTCGAGCTTACCTAGAGGGATTTATTTGGTCCTGAAGAGGTTACAGTAGGGTCTTCCCTTCTTTTGCGTGAACAGAGACCTCACAAACCCAGTCAGACTACAGCAGTTTAAAAATGCAATGGACTCCACTGTAACCATGACTTGTAATCAAAAGCTAACCACTGGGAATCACCTGTCATTTGAAATGAAAAGTATCCTCAATTACTAACATGGCAGGCTATCTTAGAGAGTCAGTTACCACCAAATTATACTACTAAACCATTTCATCCAAACGTTTACATTTTTTTTTTTTTTGAAACAGAGTTTCACTCTGTCAACCAGGCTACACTGCAGTGGCCTCAGCCTGGCTCACAGCAACCACAAACTCCTGGCCTCAAGTGACCCACCTGCCTCAGCCTCCCAAATAGGTGTGATTACAGGAGCGTGCCACCAGGCCTGGCTAATTTTTTCTATTTAGTAGAGATGGGGTCTTCTTGCTCTTGCTGAGGCAGGTCTTAAACTCCTGAGCTCAAGCGATCCTCCAGTCTCGGCCTCCCAGAATGCTAGGATTATAGGCATGAGACACCATGCCTGGTCCAGACATTTAGATTTTATTAACTTAGTTGTTTTTTTTTTTCTTCACTTTTCCCAGACTCTAACTTACTTTTCTAAAGACTTAAAATCCAAAATCAAACTTAGTCTCCCTACTACGACCAATCACAAACTCAGAAATTCTGAAGATTGTATTGGAAAATATACAGAGGAAATAAGAGGAAGCCATTTTAAAAATAATTTACTATCAAAGTACACTATCTGGAAATAGAGAAGCGTGCACTGGCATGTGAGGGGCAGTGGGGCGAAGGGAGAGAGGTAGGGGAGAACCCCCCTGCGGATCAAAAGTGCTAATTACACAGTTCTGATCCCCTCGGTTTGCTGCTGTAGTTCTGGGAGCGCAGGCTATAGGCAGAAAGAGGCAAAGGACGTGCTCTTTCCTTCCCTGTCCTGAGGTGTGTCAGTTTACCTCCAAGCCAAGTCATCTGGATTGAGCAACCGATGTCGGACAACAAGGTGTCAGTCTTCAGTGTAAATCTTACTTAATCTAAATATTTTGCTTAAAATTATAAAAGATTTAAATGAAATCTTAGCTTTACTCACTGAAATTTACTGAGTTTGGAGGTTTGCACCCATTGTGGCTACCAGTTCATCCTGCTCCACTCAACGTCTGCGTTGCATTCTCACAATCGGCTAATATCCCATCACTTTCCTTTGGTCCTTTGCAAAACGTAATAATCACTATTTGTTAGTTGCTCCAGAAAACTCCCAAAAGTATGAATAAAATATTTTAAGTGTCAATATCAGAATTACTAGCCAACCCAGACATTTTAGTTTGTTGCTGTATGTGCTGTGGTATCAGCTTAGCTAGGGTTTCTGAGACAATTCTGTATTTTCCATTTAATATTATAATGAGGATTTTTAAATTAAACTTGTTGCTTTTCTGAATTAATGATTTATTAGAAATTCATAGTTTTGGGGGATATGGCTCAAAAATATTCTGCATTCTGGAATGTATATAAATGTATATAATACATACATTCTGATTCTATCCAGTGTTCAACACCAAAAGTATTAGTTATTAAAATCACAGTCACACATAGCAATATCCAAAAATATTTACATAAGCTTGTTCTTCAAATAAGGCCTGAAGACATTTGTGGGTGTGTCTGTTTATATATGTATGCGAGAGGGGAACCTTCTTCGCACTGGTTTTGTGTATCTAGATGAAGGAATATCCCCTAAATAACACAATGGGTCTCTCTCTCTACCCCATATTCACTCTTCCTTTGCCTTCCCCCAAAGGAGGAATGCTAACTTACCTAATTGTGGGCAATAAAGATCAGACATGCACTGGTCCATGTCATACCAATGGGTGGAGATAATCTTCAGAAAGTAGTAAGTACTGGGGGATTCTTTCCTTCTTTCCTATCAGCTCCAGGTCAGTGGGGACAGTGATGCTCCTGGCAAGGTGTGTGTGCTCTGAAGACACAGTCTTTTCCTTGGGTGGATCATCACTTCCATGTGTTGTAGGGAAGGGCCAAAAGTAGAGAATGTTATAAAAGCCCTTTTAGCTGCAAATGTCAAGACTGCATTTTCCAACCAACTTGATCGACTATAAATTCGATGTTTTGGTTTCCTTCATTCTGTCTTGTATCTCATTTAGCAGTTTATGAATATAAGGGAAGAGGGAAAAGAAAGGAGTATTATGCATTTACATCTCCCTGCTCTAAAAAAACTCTAATGGCATGGATGTGTGTGTGTATAGAATTGAATATACGTGTGTATACATATATTCGTTCAAGTAGTGTCTTCATTGTTACTCAGAATATATGTAGGTATATTAGTAGAATGAGGAAAACTATTAAGATATTAGAATCCTGGGACTTATAAGGCTGTTCATAAGAACCTGGATTGTTTGTATAATCATAATTTTGATTGTGTATTTTACAAAGAATGAAGCAGTTCTCAGAGATATCGGTATTAAAAATGAAATACCTCAGGGCTAATCCGGAAGGAAGCATATTTGTGTTATAAACACAAGGAAAAGGATAAATGGTATGCACGATGTACAGTCTTTTCAAAGAAAAAAAAAGAAAATATCAACTTACAAAGTACTCTCCCCAGAAACACTTAAGACTGTCAAAAGTTAAACACAATAGATTGCAAAGGATTCAGTTTCTGAGTTAGTTTCACTATGTTGATTTTCATTTCTCATGAGATATTTCACCTTCCATTTTACCATTTGGGAGCAATTTATTTGAGTCTGATTTCATGAGTGATTGTGCCCTGCCAGTGTTTGGTTGACATTTTCTGCAGGCCTTATCAACCACGGTTCTATCTCATAACAACAAAGGCGCTCAGTTCTTCTCTCTGAGGGTGTTGCTCAAGCAGCAGACAGTCACAGCAGACTCAATCTCAGCGATGTGCTAGTCTCAGAACCAGCGCCCGTGACTCTGGAATCTACCCAGCCCCTCCTGCCTGCCAGTTGTCGCCAGGTAAGTCCTTGCAAAGCACAGATCTGATCAGGATCCTCCTCTCTGGAACTCTCAGAGGCTTCCCATGGCAAAGACAAAAATCCAAACTCTTTAGAGTGGAGTCTGAGGCCCTCCACTATTTCATTCTAAATTACTTTTGAAACACTCCACCCTGAAATCCAGTTAGACCGAACTGCTCTCCATCTCTTACGCTTTGAATTTTCCCTTTTTCTTTGCTCACTTGGCTGCCTTTGGTCTGGCACTGTTTCCAACCTACTCATTTTGCAAGGCCAAATGCCGCTTCTCTTTCATTTGTTCTTTCATCACTCATCCATGGAGTAAACACCGTTTAAGCGGCTTCTCTACACCAGGCACTGTGTTAGGCACTTTCTCTCTTAAACCTTTCTTACACCCCCCGATTCCTCCAACCTCGGAAGCAATCTTTCTTTTCTCTGAATTCTGCTAGCACCTGGTATCTCAGTTAGGACACTTACCATTTTTAGATTCAGAAAGCTGCTTCATGTATCACTTAGGCCCACGATACCCCGCACCTTAATACATTTCATGAATGGAGGAATCAATGGTTGAGTAACCGATGAATATGTAAATACAAGCACCTTATAAAATAGAAATAATAAAAAATATAAAAATACATAGCTATTAATATTTATTTATATATTTAGAAATATATACCTAAAACATCTTATTAAAATAGATAAAATATATAACTTCCAAATTAAGCTTCATATTTATCATTACATTAAATATCCAAACAACCTAATTTTAAAAGGAATTACCTACTTTGTAGTAGTTTAAAATAAAAAAACTCCAAGCAAGATCTTAAAGAATAAAACTACACACGCTGTCAGTGTCAGAATCCTTTACCATCATAACAAACTGTACATAGAGAAATAAGTACATTGTAGATTGCCCGTTTCTGTTCCATGTTTTTAGAAGGGGCAAGAGAGATGTGGGGCTCTCTCTTCCAAATCTTTCGAAGTTTAATCTACCAGAAGAAGATAAGACTAGAGGCATGAGGAGCCCTTTACTCTAATCATATTGGACCTATCTGCTGTCAGCTCAGCACCATGAGGTCTGCTACAACCCTAGACCAGCGGGATCGTGGCAAACCGGCTATTTGCACGCAACTCACAGCTGAGTGGAAATGATTTCACAGCTGCATGGTAAACCTCCTGGCGTCTCTCCCGCTTGGCGGCCTGACTGCTTGGGACCAGTCCCTGCAGAGCAGCCGACTACCGCTGCTCTCTGGGAAGAGACAAATGGTGGCGCTACTAAGAGGGTGAGGTGCCAAGGGAAGGCCATCTGCCCGGTGTCGGTTTTGTCATCTGTCACTCTCTGAAATGAGCCCCTGCCTTAGAGAAGGAAGTCAGGTCTGCAGAAGAGGATCCCCATGTGTGTCTGTGTTGGCCCTTCTAATCTTGTCTTGGACTCAACTTTTAGATAGTTCTTTGGAAAGCCAGTTAAGTGGAGGCATTTGCCCTTCAGCAAGGCACAGATACTGAAGAGGCACTCTTATGAGGGCTATTTTAAATTCTAAATATTCTTGTATTATGCCTTCCTTCTAGAAAACAATGTAGAATTTGATTTGAATTTTCCAAATAAGGCTTGTTCAGAAAGCCATCTACTCAGTCATCACTTCAACAATGCTAATTGCAATTTACAATGTGCACTGTAGCATGTGCTAATAGTCTTATTACAGCACTTTCAATATAGCAGATTAAAAATTATTTCTGTCTTGGTGACTATGTCTCATTTTCATAAATACTTTAAAAATTATTGTATGGCCAATCCTTACTTTTCTCTTTTGTACTATTATTATTCTTCATCTCACACAGTTCTTTTAAGGATTAAAAGAGATGAAGTTAAGTAAGGAACTTAACAGAGCACCTAACACAGACTGGCACATGTTGACAATTAAGGAAATCATAGCGCAGCAGTAGCAGCAACAGTGCTAGTAACATTTGTAGTAGTAACTCCTAGCTTGACTTTTCTTTTGCAATTAAGAATCTTAAAATTCATACCGTAAAATTCTAAAAAAAGGGAATTCAATTTGTATATACAAAAATAGCACCTTCACAGACAAAACTATAGATACATCAGCAATCCTTTTAAAAGAAAACGTTTATCTGGAACTAGCCATTATCATCAACACTTACATTCTGGATCTCAGAACAGGAAACAAGGCGGCCC
>NW_012148363.1:272055-273115 GCF_000956105.1 Propithecus coquereli | reverse complement strand
ACAAATTTGTAGAGAGCATATAAATTTCATTTGGATGAGCAGCCTACATTAGTGACACTTGAGGTGGTTCTGTGACTAAAACTGTAAAGTCTCTTCTTCTCCACCTATTCAAATTATCCATCACTTACAGTATATTAAATTGTTATTCCTAAAATTTACATCATTAATATCCCCACAAAGCAAAGCACAAACTACCTCCTTAAAGCACACTTTCATGGTAAATCAATAGTGAGTGCAGCGGATTCACCTATTATTAAGTTAATTGTCCTTCAGGATATTAACTGTGTTGATTTCTGAAAAGAAGTCTAAAATTTTAAAAGCCAAACTGAGTTTATCGGCTAGGACAGATTGCTGCTTGTCTAAGTGACTTAGTTTGTGTGACAGAGCTACATGCTGCCTTTGGGTTCACAAGTCCTTCAAAACCAAAGATCCATGCTAATGGAAACCTTTCAGCATAAAGCACCCAACAATCAGAGTTAAAGTTTTATTTATTGGCTTTGACCATCTACTTCTGTTATCAACCATAAGGGCCCATACACTTCATCAACCCCTAACAATAGCCGCAAGCTCGGACAATCTGTCTTGCGTCTTCATTGGGTAAGACTTCAATGGAACAGCCTCGATTAAAGAGAAGCCCACGCATAAAATGAAAACTCATTAAAATAAACTTTCTCAAAGGGGAAAACTTCAGTTCCAATTGAACTGAACTGTCTTTATTTCAAAGATGAAAGGTCCATTACCGAGCCATACATTCATGTGCTCTTGGCCTAAGTGCTTTCTATTTGACGACTTTAACTTTGGGTCCCTTCCCATGTCTTTTTGGAGGCTTTAGAAACATAATAGGAATTCAGCCCTTATTGGGCCTGATTGGAACATAGTATCTGTGAACCTCTTAATAATACTTCAGACCTTTATGATTTAATTTGCAATGGTGTCCCTTTTGTCTGCCTTACTGGCCTTTAATCTAAGGCACAATACACCCTCTTTACATTTATTTGCAGAAAAGCACTGAATAGCTAAGGATTTTTTTAATGTGCCAATTAAAAATAGTGATTTTTTT
>NW_012148363.1:270652-272005 GCF_000956105.1 Propithecus coquereli | reverse complement strand
ATTTTTTAAAGACTAAAAAAAAAAAAAAAACCCAACAGGGTAAACTCAAATATTTTAAAATAAACAAATATTTAATCTAATGTTGCAAGGAGAAGGGATGTCTTGTAAAAAGATGTAGAATCCTTTCTCCCTATGTATGAATAAAACTGCCCATGCTCTTTGTTTGGGAATTTAAACCATCAAACAACCAAATCTAGGAATAAGGAAATAGGGCACTTTGGTAAATGACCTGAGACCCTGATGGCTCCCAAGGCCTCCAAACAATGAATTACAGGCTGGAAATCTGGAACTATAAATATACTTGCTTTCCAAGGTGTCTCCCTTGAAATTTGGTAGAAATTAAGACTTGTGTTAACACTTCAAAGACCATGATTTTAAAACAAATGGGCTCCTTACTACTTAAATTGTTCTTTCTAGAAGAGAAAAATTCTGGAAAATGTTTTTGATAATATTTTTAAAAATGTTTGATACTGCCAAAATATATTAAAGACTATAAAATAACTGTAATCTTTTGGGGTAAGAGCTGGAAAATCACTAACTGTGAACATGGGTCTAAAATATGCACTGTATTGTTCAGAGGTGAAAAGGGACATACAAGGACACTCACTGGACAACTTACATAAGTCAGCACACATTACTATGCTAACTCTGTTCACTTGACTTCCTAACTCACCACTTTCCCTTCCTCATTGTCCTGACTTTCTGCATCGTTATCCTTGCTGGTCACTTTATTACCCCTCGTAGATTTTACTACAAAATATAGAGAAGAGGAAAGCATGACCCATTCTGCCACAATTCCAAGATCCTGCCTCTATTTCCCATTCCTCACCACTCTACAAAATCCTCATAACATTAGTTTGATTTTAGCAAAATCACTTGCAAATGGCAGGAAGATGGAGAAAAGTGGGAAATGTGAGAGAATGCACTGCCTAACTCCTGCTGCATCTTTCCACATCCAAAAGGGGGAAATGGAGAGAAAGGAGAAAGAAGACCTCTGCCGTATAGTATGAGCATAAATTTAAGCATCTGAAGCTTCTGGTCCTTAACATGGGGACAAGCCTGTGAACACGGTTGCAGGGGAAACTACTGAATTCCTTGTGATTTGTTCCACAGCTGAAAAATAGAAGGAAACCCTCTGTGCATTCTGGGAATATTCAACGATTGACACCTATTAATCCATGTTTTCTATTATTTTAACTGTAGAGGGAATGGGAATAAAACATTGTCAAAGAGCTTCCATTATGTCACTGCTACTTTTCCAATCATTTTGGCTGAACATTTCAGAATGTTGTGGAAATTGCCCAATTGTTTGTCAACTTCCTAGCTCTTTACTATCCATGGGATCCATTCACT
>NW_012148363.1:257016-257892 GCF_000956105.1 Propithecus coquereli | reverse complement strand
GCCTTAATTCTCTCATTTGGTTTAGAAACATAAGGCCCTGTTCACTTCATTTAAGCCTCACAATGACTGGAAGCCCGATCAATCTGTCTTGTGTCTTCTTAGGGTGAAACTGCAATTGAGCGGAAGCAACAGATGAACAAAGCCCACATTCAAATCTGCAGCTCATTAAAATAACGTTAAAATAGAGTAAAATCTCAATTGTAGGTGAATTGTAGCTGGGTTTTTTTCCTGCTAAATACATTTGATTAATAAACCATACAATCATTAGCCCTGAATAAGTGGTCTTTAATGTAAATTTAAATAAATATCTACTTTTTAAAAATGTGAACATTTTGAAAACCATGTTGGAAATAGGCTTTCAACAAAGCACTACATGAGATAACTTTGCGGTATGCTCCAATGACACATTCCATCAAGACGAGATTCACAGAGATTCTGTACAGTTTATGGTTCTGCCTCCAGTACTGGACAGAATCAGTACGAGTCAATGTAACACGTCCAGCTCTAAATTCCTATGATTCTATAATGACACATCATAGAGAGAGTTTCTGTAAATAAATGCCTAAATTGGTTTGCTATCCAACAAGTTGCTATCCAAATGCCCAATAAGTGAAATTTTTAGAACTTTTGTGAATTTTAAGTAACACAGAAGTTCAGGAGGGACATTCACAAGTAAACATATGACTACTTGGTAATTTGTTTTTAACCTGATCCTGTGGATTCCAGTCTGTACTAATCCGGGGATAGAACCTTTATACACACATCGGACTAACAGAGAGTCAGGATTTGTAAAAGCCAGATTTTAGTTGAGAACACGTGTCCATTCTTATGTCTGATGGATTTTTGATAACATTCATAATCACACATCCTAGAAAC
>NW_012148363.1:246025-256046 GCF_000956105.1 Propithecus coquereli | reverse complement strand
TTGTGTCTTGTGTCAGCCACTTACTAGCTACCTGTATTTTCATGAGATAAATGGCATATAAGTATTAAGATCATTAAATATGAAATGTCTGATTTTGAGTCAAAAGTTTAGTTTATTATATCTCAAACAAGACATAGTACAATTAATCAAAGTATTTGCCTCAACTATAGACACCGTTTTACCATCCTAACAGTAGCTTTTTTACGCCAGCAGCAAAGAAGACTAGAGAGCGAATGGTTATGAAATCAAGAAAGGTGTTTTCCACAGCTTGTTCAGAATTGAATATTTTTCCTTGCCACTTCCTGGACGAAGTGGCAGTCAGTTGGTGCAAGGTCTGGTGAATACAGTCAATAACAGAGAGTTTCCAATTCCAACTTCTATAGTTTGAGCAGCATTGTTTATATGACACGTGGTCAAGTGTTGTCTTGCAAGAGGACTGGTCTGTCTCTGCTGACCAATCTCAGCTACTTAATCACAAGCATCCTCATCTGCTGTAATGGATTGACCAGGTTTCATGAAGCCATAGTGGATAATACCAATGCTGGACCACCAAACAGACACCATTAGCTTTTTTTGATGAATATTCGGTTTTGGACTGTGTTTCAGCACTTTATCCAACCATTGTGCTAAACACTTGCAATCATCAAAAAGAATCCACTTTTCATCACATATACCATACGGTGTAGAAATGGTTCACCTTTATGTTGTGACAGCAAAGAAAGGCAAGCCTCAAGACGATTTCTCTTCTGAGGCTTGTTTAATTCATACAGAACCCATCTATCCAGCTTATTTACCTTACTGATTTGTTTCAAATGGTCCAATCTTGTTGGAATAGTAACATCAAACCTTTCTGCCAATTCATGGGTAGTTTGAGATGGATTCACTTCCACTACAGCTTTCACCTCATCATTATCCACCTTGGTCTCAGGTCACCCATGAAGCTCATTTTCTAGATTAAAATCACCAGAATGGAACTTCTCAAACCATCGACATGCTGTGCGTTCATTAGCCACATCCTTCCCAAACACTTCGCTGATATTTTGAGCTGTCTGCACTGCATTGATTCCACGATGGCACTCATATTTGAAAATAACATGAATTTTTGACTTATCCATGGTTTCACAAAAATTGCTCTTAAAAAAATGTGAAAGATAATCACAAGCAAAAGGTACATTTGCAAAACTGAGGATGTACCTTCACGATAAAAATAAAACAAGAAGTGTCAAAGTGAAATGTCAGGGATATCAACTGTCAAACTTAGTACTTAAGGAAATCAGACACTTCACACTTTATAACCTAATATATAGTCAGCCTAGTATGTTTAATGCAATATAGTGTATTCATTCATTTGTTCATTTAACAACCATTCTTTTGCCCACTGTTGCATCTAGCAGGCTCCCTGTCATCTCCAAAATGGTGGAAATAATGCCATCTCCACCACCCTGAGGTTCAACCAACCAGTGCTCTTACAGTTCCTGGTACTGCTCCTGACCTACAAGAGGTGCTCAGTAAACTAGTAGGTTTTGTTCATTTGTTTGTTTTATGATGATGAACAAAGCAACAAACAACAATTCCTAATATGGTTGATTTGACTTTTCTTATTTAATATGGAAAATTATAAAATATTTGAAATATCCTCATTGGATTTTAATGCATGTTTTCACATCACTCTTGAGTAACTTAGGATCATCTGTATAGCGGACAGTGTTGAATTCTCCCCCTAGTCCTTTTTACTGCTTCTGTGTGCACCCCGCCCTTTGAATTTGTATAATAGTCTAGTGCTTTTGATCCTCCACCCCTACAGCCCTGTAGCTCTTCGGAGGACAACTCTCGGGTTGTTGGAGCTACTTTGCCACAAGTGCAGAAAGTGGGAAGGCCCGAGGGTCTTTGATCCTCCACACACCCTGGGACTGTCAACCAATGATCATGGTGTGTGAACCTTCAACACATCTAGATATAATTCATATTCCAGAGTTCTTCTGCAGGACTAGGCTGAAGCCCACCCTCTGGGAGATTTTGCCTGAGATCAATCACATCCTTCCTCCACTTTCTCTCTTCCCTGTCTTGCTTCCCCTGCTTCCTTAAGGTTTCCCGTGGGAGTTCTGCTTCTGAGGAACCCAATCTAAGGCAATACACTGTTACAAAGTCTTAATTTATTTTATTTAATTTGGGAGCCTAAATTTTTATACTCCTTATTTCTTGTAAGCAATAAGTGTAATAATTCACCATTTCTTTTTGCTGATAATTCCCAAGCATTTGCTGCTTTCATTGAATTATTTTTTCCTCACAAATTATTTTCTGTTCACTTGAGATATTTTAATGTATATATAGCCAATGAACCAATTTTCAAGATTATTCTCATGATTTAGGTCTTCACACAATATATACATTGATCATAATAGTAAATAACACAAAGGGCCTGAGTTCTTGAAAAGAATAATTATCATGAAGATTCCAACATCAAAGTGGCCACATCTGTGTCACTACTTCATTCTTCTAAACTGAAAAGGACTGTAGGGAACAGCTGACCAAGTAGAAATCTTTAGGCAAAGATTATGTTAATATACTTGCCCACAGAGTCAGGGAAAGTCAGTCTAGAAAGACCAATGAGAACAATCTAATGTCTTCTTAGACTGAAATACTTAAAACCAATACTCAAAGTTCATAGCCAGGGCGAAGTGCTTTGCCAGTTCTAACATAGAATTCTGATGGTATCTTCCATCTCAAAACACAGAAATTAGGCAAAAAGGGTAATGCTTTAATCACACTTTGATTCCAACCTTTGACGAAACATGGTTCATTTGAAATGTATCTGAATATTTAACCAAAGTATGGAGCAAGAACATTTAAATTAACATCTTTCAGTATCATCATTATCTCTTCATCCTCTCATTCACGACCACACTGGAGAAGTTATGCTTGCCACTCATGTGGACAATAGGGTCATAAGTCCTGGGTTTAGCATGCAGTATCTGCTGTGGTACATATTTTTCTGTTAATGAGCATGCATAACTCTTCATCCCTGAGGAACTGCCTCTGCACATAAAAGGATACATAATTTTTATAATGCCAGAAAGAAGTAAATACAGCTCATTGAGTTTTCTATGGTAGGATTTGGAGAATTTAATTATCATGCCCTGCCGGTAACTCCAAGCACTAGGCTGGTTCCTTTTCCATGTTTAAGTTTTTTTATATCATATAAGCAAGTTATTGCATTTACTGTTACCAAGTAAAAGCACATTTTAGGTCCCCTGGGTAGTTTCAGCAGCAGACACTTGCAACCCTTCTCCAGAGGGCAAGTCTCAGGCCATTGTAGCCAGTTGGTCATATCAGCAACAGATCCTTCCCCACACTCTGTTAGCTCCTTGCCTCAGATGCGAAAAATTCTCAGGCGTAAGTTAAATCAACGTAACTGATGTGAAAGACATCACCTCTGATGATGTGAAGACTTTTCACCTCTGGAAGCACTCAAATTTTAAGATATTTGCTGAGCAGAAGAAAAGTATTATATTCCCTCATAATATATATGAAGTCCTCAAGAAAGATGCTGACAAATATTAAATGTTTAGTAAATGGTAGCTATTATTATGATATTATAAATATTACCATCATTAAGAAAAACTCCAAGGAATTATCAATACTTCTTAAAAAAATCAGGAAAACAACTGAAATTAAATTTCAAAATGTTTAGGGAATTTCTATTTCTTAAATTCTTTACAACGTAATTATGGAAAATGTTTGTTAAGAGAGAAAATTTCACAAAAGGTATCTTATCTCAATAACAGTCTGAAGCCAAGGGAACAAAACTCTGCAACCAAAATGAAAGAGAAGCTGAAAGAAAATAGCTAATTTCAAGATACATGTTCAGATGGCCTTTTAATATTTGGTACATCCTAGCAAAATGGGAAACATTAATCCAGGACTTCCTGTGCTTTTACTTGATCAGAATACACACACACACACACACACACACACACACACACACACACACTGTCACACACACACATTCATTCACACTCATGAGACAGAGCAGGGACCTCTCTCAGGAGCCTGCCAGAACTCCCCCACCCTCCAGCAAGCATGGAAATAAAGAAAAAATCTCGAGTTCCTTCAAAGGAAATTCCAAGCATCTAACTAGCCTTGAAAGTAATTGAGCAACCTGACAGGCAAGAAGATAGTAATAACAATAACTCCCAAGCAAGCCAGAATCTGGAGGTGTTTTAGTTCCCTATGGAAACCAAAAGATAATGTGTTAACATATGTTCTCGAGTTGCTTTCTTACACCCCCACCAGATGGAAAATGCAGACAAGGCAGAACTGAGGATTGTAACTCTGACTACAGTTCTTTGTTCTAGATTTCTCCCTTAGGGGTTGGGGAGAGTCACAACCACCTAAAATTCCATTCCACTCATCCCAAGACTCCTTGTTTTCTCAACCAACTGCTAATCAAAGAATCTCTGAACTGACCTGTGACTCATAACCCCCCACTTCAAGATATCCTGCCTTTTTTGGCTAAACCAATGTATAACCTCCAGGTATTGATTTATGATTTTGCTTACAACTTCTACCTTCCTGAAATGTACCCCTGCCTTTAAAATCCCTTGCTTGTAAGCCATCTGGGAGTTTGGGTCTTAAGTGTTAGCTGCCCATACTTTGTGCTTGGTGCCATGCAATAAAATCTATTTTCTCCCACTGCAAATCTCGGTGTCAGTGTCTGGCTTTACTGCGCTGGACGAATGGATCCTAGTTCAGCTCAGTAAGAAACACACACACACACACACACACACACACACACACACACACACACTCACACATTCACACACACATATTCACGACGTTATCATTCAAGAATCAAGGTGTCTAGAAAATGCATTAATTTATCAAGAAGTCTTTGTGCTCACATACACACGTACACAACCTTACACACACCCACACAGAGGTAGTCCTCACTTGGCGCAGTCACGCAGATCCGTAAAAATGACCACTTACGCTCGAAAGGTTGAATGACCCAAAGGACAGATTTCACACATAGGCCATGTGGGAGCAACAAGGCTGGTTTATTCACCCTGGTGTGAGTGGCCCCAGTCCGAAAAGAGAGTCAGCATCTGAGGTTTCAAGTTGGCCCAGAGCAGAGGGGGAGGGAGAGGAGGAAGGCCTAGAGTGTAGCAGGAAGATCTGAGCCAGATTACAGTTTGCACAGCGTGAGAGGAGAGGGTAAAAAAGGCTTGGACATAGGGAACCTCGGACCACCTGTCGGAACATCAGCAAAAGTTATCAAGGTCTCGGAGGAGAGAGAGATCAAAGGTCCATTTTCGGGCCACTGTGACCCATTATCTAATTTGTATTGGGGCCAGGATGTGTTAGGAAAGAATAAGAGGCATTTGGGTTCAAGGTCAGGATAAAGTCGGAGAGGCTTCAGAGCGGAGAGGACACAGGCCAGAGGAGAAGAAGAGGGACAGACGGCAGTAAATTTCCCATGATGGGGGGAAGGAAAAAAAAAAAGACGAGAGACAGCTGCTACAGGCCCTGGAAGTTCGGCTTCAGCGTGGGCTGCCCCCGTGGGACCCCAGCGGGTCCGGGGCGGTCAGACTTCCAGTGAGGGCCTCCGCACGTTGGAAAAAAAGAGAGAAAAAGGAAGAACCACATACAGTGCAGCCCGAGGAAACACAGGAGGCGTCCCACGCTGTGATCCTGGGCTGAGAAGCGGCTGTGAGCGGGTCAGGGCGTCCCGCCACCAAACAGGAGGGAAGGGAGTCGCGCCCAGCGCCGGAGTTTGAGACCCACGACGGAGGGGGTGGTCCACGGAGGAAATCATAAAAAAGGCAAGAAAAAGAGAAAGATGTTGAGAGGAAAGCAGAGGAGGAGAAAAAAACTGACCTTAATTCCAAAGGCGAGAGCAGATTCCGAGGAGGCGAAAAGGAGTCTGCAGGCTGGTGGGTGCCAGGGCAGATGTCGGTGCAAAGTGTCCTCGAAGGGTCAGGACAGGAGCCAACCCCCAGATAAGGGGCTACCCGTCCCTTCCCGGGTTTCGGCACCAAATGCTAGGTCCGGAGCCGAGAAAGAGACACAGGAAGCCTCATGTGGACCCCATGTGCACCCAGATGTTCAAAATAAACAGCATTTTGCTACACATGAGGCTTCGCGTGTCTCCCTCTCGGCTCCGGACCTAACAATGCTGAAACCACGCAAAGGGATCTCAATAACCAAACGGAAACGTTTCGATTGTTCTGTGACCTTTAAAATTGTTTGTTAAGACACTAATTCTTTCATGTCACTTATAAATGTAAGGGAAATAAAAAAACATATTTCGTATAGTGTAAAATATTAGAAACATTTTTAAAGTGGTTTTCTTTCCCTTCATAAAAGACTTAGCCAAGAAAAGCTTGAATTTCTTGTCATAAAACTTACAATATGGGATAAGCATCTTTTCCATGTCCTGTGAATCATCACATTCTTTTCTAAATTTGGATCAGATTCCAACATTTTATCCTTTGTGCTTTCAATGTTATGAAATACTTCTGAGAGTTCCTCTAATGTAAAGTTTCTTGTCGGCATCACTTCCTATGAGACTTCTTTGCCTTTTTTGTCAGAAACATTTTTATCTTTTATGTCGGTAAGCTGCTCACCTTCAATGAGTCTCTGGCTGCAAATCTACAGTCTCTTGAGTGGCTATGGTGTCAGCATTCCCAGTCAGCTATGTCTTCTATGTACATTTGATTCTAGTTTCACTTCCCGTTTCATCACTTTTCGTTTCTTTGCTGCACTTTCATCTTTGTTGGCCAATTCCCTCTTGATTTTCCAGTTTTGTAAAGTATCACGTATGTTTGCCCCTGGGAGACAAGGCAGAACACAACTCCATGATTTGCTATTTGTGCATGAATTGAATCGCAGATGTGCAGTGACCCATCACAATAGACTTTGGAAAAAATGACAAGATTGGTCATTGGGATGAGCACCTGTCATTTACCTAACAATCTGTGGGCTAAAGATCTAGCAGCAAAGTTTGTATTTTATGTAATTACTCAGCTAGCACACTGTGGTAACTAAAATTTGAACTGTGTTGTTGGAGTACTGACATTATTTAACTAAACTGTGGTTACTAAAATCCCTGTAAATTGGAAACCTTGGCAAAATAAGGACTGCCTACACATACACAGAGTTTATGTATGTATACACATTCATATATACATACAGAGAGAAACTCTGATGAGCTTCTTCTTTAAGGGCATAGAAAGCCTGTTCTAAAAGAAAATGTAAATAAATCCACTTAAAGAAAGGTGTCCCACTGCTATAACAAGAGTGAACAATGGTCTGATGTGCTAGAGATTAAAAAGAGTTTAGGATTCCTCAAGGCTGCATTCCAGGCCTCCCCTGTCCAAAGTGGCTTGTGATGCCTGAGCAGGTGAAATAGGATGAGATGGTAACACTTCTCACCCACCATCTGAGGACTAACTAGTGCTTTATGGGAATTACTTCCCCACAACACAAAAGCCCAACGAGTAACAAGCTGGATTTGCAAAGGACTTGATCTCCAATCAGTCCCACATGCATTGAACAGGTCTTCTCCACTATGTGCTACTACTGCCTCTCAAGTCACACCTAGAAAGCCACTGCCTGTGAAGGCTGCCACAGGCCTAGAATTTATAGAAGCCACCTGGAAATTCCCACACAGCTTCGAGATCACAAGTTAAAAGTGACTTCCTTGGGGAAGATCAGGCTAGGTGATCACCACCCCCATTATACATTCTCTTCACATTCTGTACTTTTGCTTCATAGTGTGTATGCATTTATTCATTTAATGCATAACTACTTATCCTTACTGTGTGTGTGCTCAGGTAGTGTAGTAAGTACTTTACAAATAACAACAGGTTTAATCCTCATAACAACAATAATCACAAATTTATTTGCATAATAAATAGATTAGACTGTGTGTGCTCATGAGGACAGCGATCCTATCTGTCTTTACCACTGGATCTTATGTTAGTCCAGTAGAGCTGCTATAACAAAATATGTCATGTGAAGATTCTTCCAAATATTCCTAGATTATATTACTGAACTACTGGCTGAACACACCCCTTTGTTTGGTAACATAACTTTTCACTAGAAAAAAACATAAACAACATAAATACTTGCCTCTATAAGGTTTTTTTTTTTTTTAACAAAACATAGGTATAAGTTTTACCTGAATATTAAGTTATTAAGTTGGTTACTATTACAACTCAAGTTTGGCTTCTGCCAAGAAAAAGGAATGGGGAAAATATTTTAGGACAATAGGTTCCCTAGAACAGTGTTCTCCAAACTTTTCTCAGTGAGTTCCCCATCTATAAAAACTGCATATTCCCTCAATATATGTATATTTATTTTAAAATGAATACACTATACTATAGGAAACCAGAATATGCCACCCCAACATATGCTCCTTTGGTGTAAGCATTATTTTGAGCTGATTATTTTGAGAAATTTCAGACACAGGAGAAGCTCTAAAAACAGAGTAGAAGTTACCCTTGTGTAAGGGAAATTTACACCTATAGAGAAATCTCCACTTGTAAGGGTGTCACCCTCTCTGTACCAGGAAAAGAGAGATGACTAAATCACCAAAGACTCTCATCACTGGAGAAGACACCTACTTAAATCTGCAGAACAAACCTTATCCTTTTTACTGTGGTCTTCCTGGTCTCCTTCCCATAACTAGCCTCTCCAACACCCTTTTTTGTTTCAGCTGAAGATGACATTTAAGCCTGAATTCAAAGCCACCTCTCTGAGATTTACTCCCATGTATACGTGAGTTATATGTGTTAATAGACTTCTATTTGTTTTTCTCTTGTTTAATCTGTCTTTTGTTACAGGAGACTCCCAACTAAGAACTAAGAAAGGATAGAGAGAAAATTATAGTTCCTCTACTACAGTGCTGGCAACAAGCATGGGATCTGGGACACCCCACTTGCTCTGGAGCCTGCAGATGGGATCCTGGGAAAACTGGCAGAAACATGGAAGGCTAAGAAATCTTACCAACGTCAGCTCTCCTGTATCTCTCTCTATAGTGCCTGGTTGAGTGAGAAAGGTGAAATTATTTTTCCTCCCCTACAATGCTAAAATACGTTATAAAACATGCTTAAAACTAGAAAGTTTAGAGGGTATAATTTTAACATAAAAATAAATTTTTAATATTTTCACCTGTATCCTAAGTATTATCTTATATACTTCCTGGGGGGAGGGGGGAGAGTAAATGCCCCTTGGATTCTGACAACACTAAATAATAATTATCATTTGAGAATCAAGGTGCCCAGAAAAATGCATTATTTTATCAAGAAGTCTTTGTGCTTATATCCCTATTATGGAAATAAATATATACGTTGGTTGCACCAATAAAAATACAAATCTATCCGGATTTTGCTTTTTCCATGAGAAAAGCACCCATATAAATACTAAACCAGTGACTTCTTCAACTTCTTCTCCCAATATTCGATTAGAATTATTGCAATTGTCTGATGTGTTTCTCTTCCTTTGGTGCTCCATTTCACCTGTCATGAAATGTTCTAGACACATGAACAGATCAAATGCAAAAGGAAGGCTGGGCAAGAGAAACAAAAGATGCAAACAAATTGCTTTGCTTTAGTTCAAAGCTAACCTGATCTGGAATTTTTTATTTTAATTCCTGGGAGTTTCATAAAATTGTGTTTGTTTTCTTTCTTTAATATTAGTCACTTTTCATCACACCAAATCCACATCTCATCTAATCTAATTCTAATCATCTACTGAGTATAGTAGATGAGCTGTAAATTTGTAACTAATACTTGAGGCTGAACTGTAAAATCTCTAAGGACAGAGGCCATGTCTATTTTTTCCACCTTTATGTCCTGGCACAATACCCAACTCTCAATAAGTACGTGTTTAATAAATGAATTAAGGAGTAAGGAGACGTGTTCTAGAGCTAGAAGCTAGTGATTCTATAGTGAATGAAAAATACCCTTAATCAGTCAATTTTAGAAGATCCACTTAAATATTATCCCTCAATATAAAG
>NW_012148363.1:243326-244633 GCF_000956105.1 Propithecus coquereli | reverse complement strand
AAAAAAAAAAGTCTTCTCAAAAGAACTACTAGCTCAGAAGCATTTTCCTATAAGAAGCTATGTTCACTTAATCAAAATGAGTCATTGGGCAAATCAGACCCTTGTTCCCTTTTTGCTGTTTTAACACTTTGGCTTAACAGCAAATGTTTGTTTCTTCCCAATTTGATCAGTATAGAGTATAATACAAGAAAACTCACACACACAAAGATACCCACACGAACACACACACACATACATAAGAAACATCATTTGGGTTCTTTTTCTCATGAAGTGACTAGTTAGATTTTTGATTTCAGCTCCAATATGTAAAGACCTAGAAAAGTCATTACTTCTGTCTGTACAAAAGGAAACACTAAACAAACTGAAAATCCTTCAGAGAACACAGCTCACAGGGCAAGCTGCCACACCCAAATCTGGAGACTCAGGCTAATCCAAAGAGCCAAGAGTCAAGATCAATTTACCTGGAACAGAAGCCACTGGAGTCATAAACTGGTAGGAAACACCTGCATGGTAATTTTGCCCAATTGCTGGAGGGGGAGTGTGGACTAGGGTGAGAGTGAGAAGCTCCTGGGAGCCACAGTCCTATCCCCCCACTCCCTTCACCCACCCACCCCCACTCACATTTGTGGTTTTTACCCTTAGGAACTCTGCGGAGTTATCCTACAGAAGAGCTAAATAAAACAGATTCTCTTCTGGCTCTGGTAGGCAGAGCGAAAGAGTAATTGCAAAATAGACACAGAGTGGTTTCCATAACAAAGGCCTAGTCTTCAGGGAAAGGAATTTACTAGAACCTTATCCCACCCAGGGATGGGGCATTTCTCTCACTGGACTCCCTTTAGTCTTCCTGTCTCACTTAAAGGGATTGGGGTAAACTAAGAAACACTTCTAAAGGTCACAGCCCAGAGACACAGGCTCTGTAAAAGACCAAGATTTAATCATGAGAAGGTAGAAAGCTTCCCCTCCCCTACACGTTACCACCATACTAACAGGGCCCCAGTATAAGGATAGATTACAGCTGAAGTAGCTGAAAGACATAGACTCTATTTAAGGAAGAATTCCTGGGGAAGTTCAAAGACAAAAGTGGAGACAAAAATAAGGACACCAGAGGAAACTGAGGCCCCTGGCACTTATAGCTACAGTAAACATTAAACACAGCCCAACACCTAGTGAGATGACCATAAATCCTCAAACTAAATACCTATTTACCTCACTTCCTTATATTCAATGCATCAGTTCCAACTTTCAGAAATACAAAAAAAATTACAAGACATGCCAAAAGACAAGTAAAAGCAGTCTGAGCAGAAAGA
>NW_012148363.1:235252-241737 GCF_000956105.1 Propithecus coquereli | reverse complement strand
CCAAAACTCACAAAAGGAGAAACAGATCATTTGGATAGGCCTATATCTATTAAGAAAATCCAATCAATACTTAATAACCTTCCAAAAAGAAAGCACCAGGCCCAGATATCATTGGTGAATTTTTTCAATCGTTTAAGGAAAAAATGACACCGATTCTCCATGATTTTTCTAGAACACTTCCCAGCCCATTTTACAAGGCCAGCATCCCTCTAATACCAAAATCAGACAAAGATGTTAGAAGAAAGGAGAGTGACAGGCCAATGGCTCTCATGAACATAAATGCATAGATCCTCAACAAAATACTGGCAAACACAATCAAACAATGAATAAATAGATTTGTACACTGCAACCAAATGGATTTATTCCAGGTATTCAAGGCTAGTTCAATATTTCAAAATCAATTAATGTAATTCACCCCCTCAGTAGACAAAAGAAGTAAATGATCATAACAATTGATGTAAAAGAAGCATTTGACAAAATCCAACATCCATCATTATAAAATTCTCAGGAAACTAGTATTAAATGGGAACTCCCTCAACTTGATAAAGAATATTTATAAAAACATACATTTAATAATGCTTCATGGTGAAAGACTGGATGCTTTCCCCCTAAGACAAAGAAGAAAGAAATGGTGTCTCCCTGATCACTCCCATAGTACATGGTGCTGGAAATCCTAGCTAGCGTAATAACACCTGAAAATAAAATAAAAGGTATACAGATTGGGAGATACAGAGAGGAAGGAAAAAATAAAAATGTCTTTGTTTGTAGATGACATGATTTTCTATGTAGAAATCCCAGAGAATTGAACAGAAAACTCCCTGAACAAATAATCAGTTATAGCAAGGTTAAAGATATAAGGTTAATATACAAAAATCAATTACTTTCCTATATACCAGCAATGATAATTGGAGTTTGAATTGAATACTACAATACCATTTACAATAGTACAAAAAAAACCTTGTTGTTTTAAGTTGAATAAAATACATATGGGATATATTTGCAGAAAACTATAAAACTCTGATAAAAGAAATTAAAGATTTGAATAAATGTAGAGATAGTTTATATTCATGAATTGGAAGATTCACTATTGTTAAGATGTCCATTCTTTCCAACTTGTTATATAGGTTCAACGCAATCCTAATCAAAATCCCAGCAAGCTATTTTGTAGATATCAACACAGAGACTAATTAATATAAACTTCCTAAACTTCTTTTACTGATTTACTGATCAGATAGGTTATCATTATTTTCAAATAAGATCTATGATTATGAAAAATAGAAAATTATGTATGTGTTCAACTACATTGAATTATAATTCTGAGAAATATTTTATAAAAACAGAAATTATGATCTGTAATATGCCAATTTAAATCTAATTTTCCAGGATCTTTAATCAATGTTAAGATCTTAGAAAAATATTACACTGAGTTAATTAATAGATGATCTTTGAATACATGGATATTTCTAAGTGCAGTAGAATACTGAACCATTAGTCCCTAACATGGCTTTAATGTATGCATTTTTGCTTCCTATTTTTATATTTGTGGAGTGGTTTTACCTCCGGGTTTATATTAATAAATATGTTCACACTTGCTACTTTAAGAAGGTGTAAAATGAGTATTTATGGCTGCAGGGAGTCATATTATGTGTGCTCATGAACTTTGCTAGTCTGTTAAAATGCTTGCATATGACACATCATTCTTGACTACCTCTCAGTTCTTTCTGAAAAATAAATAAAAATTACTTTAGTTAGAAATTACAATTAATATAGATGATTGAGAATATATTAGAAGCAGTAGTGGTAGAGATATAGGTTGTCTATGCAAGGTAATGAGACATGTTTTGTTTATCAAAGGACAAAAAGTGGTTTTGCCCTCAAGTAAACTATCTGACTATTATAGAATGTATAACATACAAAATACCACAGACTTGGTGGCTTAAACAATAGAAATTTATTTTCTCACAGTTCTAGGGGCTTAAATAGGATAGTAAGAATATAATTTAAATACATGTAGAAAATTACAGGAATTTTGTAAAGAGCAAACTTCATTGTCTTGATTTATAATGACTACAAATAATATGACTGGAAAAAAGCACTGGAATGTGTTAAAATGTTGGCAAAACTTTCTCAGTTTTGATGGGTTTATTCATAAGAAAAAAAGAGCTCATGAATGGTTTACTCTAAAAGATTACATTAGAATTCTGTATTCTCTGTTAAAATGTCAAATTGGTCTTAGAGAATTCAGTCTACTCTTTATCAAAGGTAGCAAAGGGTTTTTTTCTTTACTATCTTCCATTTATCATCAGAATAATTTTCTATGCTTTTGTATACTTTACTGTGTCTTTGATTATTTAAAAAGTTTCTCATTTCCAAATGCTAGGGTTCGTTATAATTTTGTTTCCTTCTTCCATGTTTATTTGAAAATATCGTATTGCCACTTTGAGTAATAAGTAGGCGAGCCAACACCAATCTTTCTTCCCAGGTGCCTGTGATCCTTTCTTCACGAAAAGATCATATGAAGGTGAGGAGAAGGGCTTTGGAGACCCAGAGACGAGGGTTCGAACCCAAGTTTCCTGGTTGTCAGTTGTGGGACCCTCAGCAAATCTGAGCCTGTTTAAGCCTCCATGTCCTTATCTGTACTGAAATATAAAAACCTATCTCAAAATGTTGTGAGGATTAAGGGAAAACGAAGTAAATTACAACATGGCCTTTGCATACTGTCTCAATTTGCTAGGGCTGCCATAACAAAATACTGGCATAAACAATAGAAATTTATTTTCTCACAGTTCTAGGGGTGGGTGGCATAAACAATAGAAATTTATTTTCTCACAGTTCTAGGGGCTTAAAGTCCAAGATCAAGGTGTCAGCAGATTTGATTTCTTCTGAGACCTCTCTCCTTGTCTTGTCTCTCATTGAGTCCTCACCTGGCCTTTCCTCTGTGGGCATGCATCCCTGATGTTTCTCCGTGTAGGTCCAAATTTGGTTTTTGTATAAGGACACCAGTCAGTTTGGATTAGGGCCTATCCCTTTGACCACATTTCACTTCAATAACCTCTTTAAAGGCCCTATCTCCACATAACAACCACATTCTGAGCTACTGAGGGTTAGGATTTCGATGTACAAATTTGCGGAGTGGGGGGCACAATTAAGCCCATAATAACACACACTAACATATTTTTCATTTTGTTAGTTTGGAGCAGAAAATTGTTTCTTTCCATACAAAGAAGTTGAACTTCCCCATGGGTACATAGTAAAATGTAATAATAAGTAAAGTATTTAGAGCATTGTGTAATTATTCTTTGGTGGCTGACATATTGTAGCATCTCAGGTTATCATTGAGAATATCACTTACCATAGCTATAGTTATTTCTATAGATAGGCATGGAAATGTTGGCCAAATGTTTAGTCATATTAGGAATATAACCTGGAAATTACTTTTTGGAATAAATCCTTTACCTTTTTTTACTTTTTTTCCTATTGTGATTGGACTCATTCCCTAAAAGGAGAAATACAATCACCTGAGTGTTATAAGAATGAAATATTGTCTAGTGTCTATTTTATAAATAAAATACTTAAGAAGTTTGAAATAATAGAGTTATCTTACAAATATTTCATAACCATTCCATGAAATATCAAATCATTCACACATATCAGTCAATGCAAGTAAACATCAGAGATTTAATAGAAAAATCACTTTTAATTTTTTTCTTTCACATTACTTAGGCCTGCCAACCTAGTGATGGACTGAATTTGACATAGTAGAACGTTCCATAGACTCAACCCCATGCCATAATCACAGCAAAACAAAGACACATGCACATATTCAAGTGAAGCAGGGTAGGCTGCTAATGAAAGCGTTGCTCAGAAATAATTTAAGCAATGGGAAGTGTGGATAGCTAAGATAAGATATTTTCTTTTATTTTCTTAAGAAAAACTCCAAGTCTTATCCTGGCCCCTACATTTGACAATAAAAGTTGATTGGAAACCAGCCTGAGCAAGAGCGAGACCCCGTCTCTACTAAAATTAGAAAGAAATTAATTGGACAACTAAAATTATATAGAAAAAATTAGCCGGGCATGGTGGCATATGCCTGTAGTCCCAGCTACTCGGGAGGCTGAAGCAGGATGATTGCTTGAGCCCAGGAGTTTGAGGTTGCTGTGAGCTAGGATGACGCCACGGCACTCTAGCTCGGGCAACACAGTGAGACTCTGTCTCAAAAAAAAAAAAAAAAAAAAGTTGATTGGTACATAGGTTATTGAGCCTTTTCTGAGACATAGTCCACAAACCTATGAATTGTCTTAACTTTACCCTGTTACTTTTGGTATTCACTGCCATATAAAGCAAAATTTCACCCACAGCTAAATATCTCTACTTGAGGGAATTCTGAACCAGACAGGACTTCCAGAAGTCAATACACGAGAGATCTATATATTCCTCACCAAATAACCAGCTTAAACCGCATTTTTATTAGGCCTCTATGATAGAATGACAATAAGTTTAGGTGTAGTAATAGCACGACTAAAACTAAATGTATGCATGTGTTATAACTGGCTGATCATACAAATAATTATTAAATATAAACACATATGCTTTTGTAGATTTGTTGGAGAGATTCGTTAATTGCTTAATGAAAGATGTCTTTCAAATACTAATTCCTTCATTTAGTTCAACAGATTAAATTTTATATGAGAAGATATTAGCATGCATGCAATGAAGTGGCAAGGACAACCAAAAAGCTTAAATGTTAATGGATAAAATATAGCATTCAGGTTATTTAAAAAATGAAACAGTATAATTTTCTTTTTGTGTGCTTCCATCTGCTCTCTGCATGGACAAAAATGTCCTTGTTAATATTCACGCAAATATTACAATATCAAGATTGTTTCCACATTTTTCTGCGTTGCAAATATAAAACTTAAACAGTGTATGAATAACTCTAGATAAGCTAAGATTGTGCATTTTCTAATTTGCAGAACTAGTCAGGACCTGACATTGAACCAAAGCAAATCACTTTTTGTGCTACAGTTTTAAGTCATTATCTAATTTTTTGGAGATTCTACATTTATAATTTGCAGAAAGCTTTAATATAAAATAGTTTTGCCACCATAGAGTTAATTTCAACAATTTTTTTGTGAAAGAAAATTGCCACTAATACCAACAGACCTGTGTCTTCATTCCCTCCAGTCCCCTTAAACTGCAGTTCAATCTGGTATAATCTTTTTTCCTCCCCCAGTAGGGTGCAGAGAGCCCTCTAGCTTCCAACTCTGTTTCCTACTGAGGTACATATTGGCCAGCATACAGCTGCTCTGAACAACTATTTGCATCTACAATGGGGTCATCCCACCACGATCTTTTCAGATCAATATGATTGGTACAAACAATAGTTTGATTTTGATTGCTCTATAGTACGCTTGGGTAGAGCCTCTGAATGCAAGTGAATTGCTTAGAAACAATGGGCTGGTTCATCATCTAAACGTCCCTTTGCAAACAGCTGCCTCTGCCACACTCACCCTGACAACGTCCAGAAAAACAGATGGTTTCAGCATTCATGGCCAGTTTAGTGAAAGCCCCTGAGTCAACCATTCAACGCATGTTTTTTAATCTATTTGATACTAAGGGATATTTTTCTCCACTAAAAATTTCAAATATATGTAAATTCTCTTGCTGGATCTAAGTTGAATTAAAAAGAAAGAAGTAGGTATTTTGGAGGTGACAACAAAATCCCTTTCTTAAGTCAGTATAGCCAGGTCTTTTGTTAAATCTGTAGTATATACCCTCATGTATGATATGTATAGTAATTCAGCAACACAAAAAGGTAAATAACAATGTATGCAGCTTAGGTCCCCAAGCATTGATCCCTGAGCTTCTGTTGTCTATTTAAAGGCAGGCCTTTAGGGTTACTTTAAAAGAAAAGCATATTTCCCCTGGTTTTGTTTTACTATAAGAAAAATCAGTCCAGGGAATTGCATGGGGAATCATGCAAGAGCCACTGTCATTCCTGTGTGTTATCATCACTCATTTATAAAATATATTAAAATATATTTTGCATTCAAATGGTTGCAATGGCTCTGAAGACTCAAGTATTCATCCTGAATGCATTTGTATTTTGGCAATTTAATAATAGAAACAATAATTCTTACATATGGGCTATGTTCCTAATCTATTTTACTTCTGCATTTTTATAGTAAGCATTAAGAGCAAGAAAAATTTTACCTATTAGCAAGGAGAAATATTTTAATTTCAAAAATATCAGGAAAGCAAATAAGTTATAATTTTTATAATTGATATTTTTCCCTTTCTATTACTTAAGATATAAAATTTTAGAAAAGGACCCAGCCCAATGTTACATATTTTTCTAAATACCTCTTGCTTATATCATCAATCCGTAAGGGCACAAAAGAGATTAAAAAGACATTTTGACGTACTCTTATTAGCAACTACTTTCTGTGGAATGTATTTAACATATGTATGTTTATATATAATTT
>NW_012148363.1:221462-234819 GCF_000956105.1 Propithecus coquereli | reverse complement strand
TTATATATAAATACATTTATTCAACTAACTTTAGTAATCTATAAAATGGGGATAACAATTTTATCTATTTCATTGTGTTATTAGCTGGAATAAATTAGACAATGCTTATAAAAGCACTTAACAGAGCAGCTAGCTGATCATTATTGTTATTAACGTCATTGTCATCATTATTATTACTAAAGAAATATAAACAAAAAAATAGGGCAAAAGAAAATAAGAAGTCACCCAATAGGTGAAGCCAAAAACTTGCCAGGGGAAGAACTAAGGTCACAGCCTGGCCTGTGACCTTTGCAGCACTTGGAAGCAGCATTTCACAACCTCAGGATCTGTGCTTGCCCTTCCCACCCAAACTCTTCTTCTGGGGACCTCAAGAAGATGCTCAGGCCTCCCAAGCCTGGCCAGTGTTGAGGCAGTTCTCACCTCCTCCTCCTTAACTCCTGGATGGTGCCTGGTAACTCCTGAGCCTCTTGAACTCACAGTTCATCCACCCCTTCGGTCGCCTTTGCCTTGGACCAAAGCACCTGCTGGGTGAACGGTGAGGCAGGATGTAGAGTTTTTCACTCTCGGTGTGTCTCCCACATTTAAATGCAGACAGACAGAAATTCCCACTTCTTCTAGATTCACGCTTCCCTGTTGCTCAGTGTTTCTCCTTCCATTTCTTTCTAAGAGTGGTCTATCTTCACCATCTCTCCTTCCTCTCCTCCGATCCCTCCCTGGACTTCTGTACCAATCACTTCACTACAACTGTGATTCAAACTCAATGAACACTTCTCAGTCCCTTTGGTATTTGACTTTGCTGCAGAATTTTAGTCTGCTGACCATTAATCAATCCCCCATTCATTTACCTGCCTCTGTGCGGGGCCCTGGGGATCCAAAGAAACATCTATTGAAAATCTCTGCTTCCTGTCAGGCCTCCCACACTGTCTCCTGGCTTTCCTCAGTCACTGTCAACAGATGTACCTTCCTCTACCACACCACCCAGTGAAATGTTAGTGTTCTTCAGGGTTCTGTTGATTATGTCTGTTCTCAGTCTACACACTCTCATCATCTATTAATTCATTTGACAAGACCCTTACTGAGCATCTCCTACATTCACATTTTATCTGTACCTGTGATTTCAACTAAATATGACCTCCAAAGTGGCATCCTTCATTCATCCTACAAACACTGTTGAGCACTCAATACTTCGTGCCAGGCATAGTGCTAGGATCGTTCATTGACTAAAGAATAAGCTACAGTCTCTACCTTCACAGAGCTTTCTGCAGAGCCTGGGAGAAAGACAACTACACAGAAAACTACAATACCGAATGACACACAGAGATGACTGCCCAGAGAAGGTCAACCCAACTTGTATAAAGCGTTTAGATTTGACTCTACATGTGTAAAAGCAGAGAAGAGACATCATCAGATTTGTGGCTCAGAAAGTTCACTCTGGCTACAATATAGAAAATGGAATTGAAGGGGGACAGGGAGAGGAGGTGCTATAGTAATCCAGGTAAATGATGATGCAAACTGGATCGAAGGAGAAGCAGTGGCGACAGAAAAAAAAAATAGATGGATTTTAGAACCACCTACCCAGTAGATGTGGGGACTTATTAATTAAGCCCTGTGGCTGGGTATGTAAGAAACTCCTGAAACAGGATAGGATACATGCGGTCAGGTATGTTCACGTGGCTGTGTTTCTATGGTCCAGACACTATCGCTCTGTTACATACAGCTCTTTTGGTGGCAATTACCCAGGCCAGTGGTTTCCAGTATTTTTCTACCTCCATATCATTCATATATTTAATCAACTGTCATAAAAATGTTTCCTATTAGAAGCTAGGTGGGTGGAAGTGGGAGAGAAGAAAGAGGAAGTCCAAAATCTCTAGGGGAATATACAGCTGGGGAACTGGAAATCCTCCACTACCTAGAAAGTTTGATGGCGAGTGAGGTGTCTTTTTAAATTTTGTTTTCCTGAAACCTAGCACAATGTCTGGCACAAAACCAGGTGTTCAATGTTTCTTGAATGAGTAAGTAGATAAATAAACGAATGCTAAAATGCTCCTAGCTTTTTAGCTGTGTAGTCTGTAAGGATACTCCAGGAAAAGCAAAAGGAGCCCACTCTCCCCCCAGTCTAATCTTCTGCGATTCACTCTCCCCTTCAAGGCTGTTTTGTTTGGGAGGGGGGCTGGGTAGGTATGAGAGAAGATATGGGCATGAAAGTAAGAGTGAAGTTTCAGGTCCAGACAGTCATGAAGTTTCAAGGCTGAGAGGATACTCCATCTTTCTCTCACTTTACAGGGAACAGAACTGAGACCCCAGTCAGGCACGCCAGCAAAAGGATCTAGATCTTCTGACCCAATTCCAATAGTCTCTTCCTTCCCAAACTTTACAACCCAAACCTTTCACAGGCTTAAAACATGTAGATGTTGCAAATGATCTCAACTCAAGGGCATATTTGAAGACAAAGGAATGAATTTAATCACCTTTGCTTCCTAGGAGAAAATTAAGTCAAAAAGAAGATATTAGTTCCATCTGTTGGTTTAGTTTTACTTGTCTGTTTCCCAACTTGTTTCAAGCACATCGATAGCCCTAAGCAATGTTTACTACAGATATTGTGCTCCAGCTATCTGCAGACAAATGATTCTCTAATTCGTTAATGTGGTAGCAGGAGAGGGAACCCAGCCTGTCTGGAGCTTGTCAAAGGGAAACATAAGGAGTCCTGGGACCATCGTTCAGTAACCTAGTACTGAGTTGGACTTGCTACTCCTTCTACCCTGGGTTTACACCCACCTCCCAGCACCAATCCTAATTCCTGTGGTCTGCTGTCTTCCAAGTTCCCCAATATCTCTAGAACAAAGGTGATACACATCCTGGGGCCACTCTCCAGGCACTGTGGCTGGGTACCCTGCCATTCAGGCACCAAGGATGCTACCTATCTACCTGTGTGCTTCCTGACTCCCCTTTACAGCATGCTGGGATACCATCCTTATGCCAACACTTGCATCTTCTTGCTGTTTAACACACCTTCCCATTAAATTTCTGCTGCAGGGACTCTTCCCTCCTCAGGCCCCAGTTCTCTTCCCGCTAGATCTCTCTTCATTCTGCATCCCTGGCTGCTTCCTGTGACCATATTCTTAAATCTTTTCTTAAAATATAAACTATTTTAAATTTTAAAAGCAATGTGTTTCATTGTAGACAATTTATAAAATAGAGATGAGGAAAAGAAGAAAATAAATGTGATCTGTCTTCTTATCTCTCAGAGATAACCACTGTTGGTATTTTGGTATATCTTTCTTACAAACCCACACAATTCACACATACATATATAGAGTTTTATTCAAAAAAATGATACATATAGAAATATAAAGCTTTTTTAACTTAATAATATGGCATAAACATTTTTATTCCATTAAATATTCCAATACAACATATTTTTAATGGATGAATATAATTCCATTTTAGGATATACCATAATCTATGTGAACAACACTTTGTTATTTAGATTATTTATTTTTCACTATTATAACAAGTGGCATAATATATAACATGCATATATATAAATGCAATAACCATATATGTTAATAGTCTTCAAGCACCTCTATGATTATTTCCCAAGGATAAATTACTAGAATTGGAATTGCTTAGTCAAATGGCATGCATGCTTTTAAGGCTTTTGATGCATATGGGGAAATCGTCTTTCAGAAAAACTGAAGCAATATACAATAGAACTGACAGTATATGAGAGTGCTCACTGCCATCAAAATCTTTGTCTGAACAGCTTTTTCTTTTCTGCTTCAAAAACTAGGACATCCTAACTACCCCAGGATCAGAGTTTGCTTTGAACCTTGCCTTCACCAGCCTGCGAACCTGGGCATGCTTCCCAACCTCTCTGATCTCTTAAGCTCTCTGATAGCGTGTGAAGGAACACAGCACCACACAGCACCCAATAATTCATAATAAAAGTTCTCTTTCTTCCTTCCTTATGTCACATACCAGCCAACATGTCAATTATCATTGCCACTCTGTTTTGTTATCTATCTTTTTATGTATATGTTCATTCTAAGAAAAACAACACTGTGGATCTGCTTTCCAGGGATATACGTGGTGACAAGCCAGCCTACCTATAGAATTAGAAAGCAATATCACTCATTGCCAGCAGATGCCACTACCTGATCCATGATGTATACCAGAAAAAAGTCTTAAAGTTACTGTACGAGGTTCCAGATCCTGTGAGCAAGTCAGTGATGTAGCTAGATCATGAGTGGGACTCACCTGAAATTACGTAAAAAATTATGTAGAGGACGTTTACTTACAAACAGGGCTACATACTTTGGAATATATTTTCATAGTTAAATGTCTTGTCCAACTTTCTGTTAAAATAAATTGTGTGTGTGTGTATGTATATGTATAAATCAAGTTAAACTCTAAAGTTCCCCTGAGAGGTTTATATTAATTATGAGCTGCTCTCCAATGTATCTCTGCCACCCATGGAGTTCTAATGACTTTAAAATATGCTTGTAATGAGACAAGACATATGGGATATTATGTAGAGCTGAGGTAGGTGGTAAGAGATACAGAATGGGACTCAAAGAGGGAATTTTTTTTTCTCTAATGTTCTCTGTGTGAAATTACACACTACAGTATTTGAAGAGAAACTGCAAAACCTTATGTCTTTTTCAACATATCTAAGTCTATATATAAGTCTGGAATTTTGACCCTATACACAAATATAGGGTCAAATTTCATGTATATACAATTTTTATTATAATTTCTTTTGCAATATATGAAGAAAGTACAATGTGAGAAACTTCTACACTTTAATGGTAGCCATCAATGTCTTATTATTGAATACCCTGACTCAGGTTTTCTACTCAGGGAATGCTTTGATAATTCACTATGCTTGTACTACTTCTGCTACATGTTAAAAGAGATGAGAAGAAAATGGAGAGAATCTACAGACAGCACACACACACACACACACACACACAATTAACAATCTGGAAAAGTTAAAAGAGTGTACAAAAATAAAGGTCAAATATAAATAACTAAGGTTTTCCATTGTTCGAAATGTTCTTCTCCACTAAATATTCAAAAATAATACTTTTATTCAGAATGTACCAGAATTCAATGATTCTCTCTGAACAGTTAACATTCTTTTAAAAATGAAAACAATATACTCAGATTTGGAATTTCTCACAAAAATATTAATAGTGATTTTTCAAAGGCAAAAACAAATGCTGTATACCTACTGTCGAGGTTTGTCCTTGATTTCAAATTTACCAACAGCATTCAAAATATCTGTCTTCTTTGTGGAAATCTGAGGCACTGTGCTAATACGTAGCCTCACATCAGGCCCTGCTGCTTTGCAGACTAACATGGCCTCCTCTCTACATCACTCAAGTACACACAGGCATTCTTTGGAATCCAAGCATGTAACCTTGTCACACCAAAGACTAACGTTCACTGTGAGGAAAAGCCACCCATGCCCGGCAGAGACCCAGTCAGGCCAGTTGGACTGACGTTTGCTCCTTCACTCAAAAGGAGTGAATGCGTGCCAGGACAACTTACAGGCCATGGCAGTGGTGAGAGAGGCAAGACTCCTGGCCTCTGTCACCACAAACAGACAAGAACCAGTACACAAATACCTGAGCCAGAAAGTTTCAGACTGGGATAAGTCTGCAAAGAAAGTGAAATGCATTCATTTCACAGAGTGACAGGATAGATTTAGAAAGGGTGGTGAGGAGAGGCTTCTCTGAGGAGATGATCCCTGCCCCTCACTTTGGACGATAAGCTGGAGGCCGTTGTGAGAATGTGGGGGCCCATCTCCAGTCAGAAGAGGAGGGGTGCAGAGGGGAGCCAGCTCGCATGCTCGAGGAACAAAGGGGCCAGTGTGGCTGGTGTCCCATGCACAGAGTGGGCAAAACAGTGGGAGGAGGCGTCTGTGAGGGGCTGTGGCCCCAGCTAGGACGCCCATTCTCTCCTGAGAGGAGTGGGAAGCCAGCCAGGGACAGTCTGAAACAAGGGAGTGGCACATGGGATCTGCTTAGGTTACAAAAATCCTGTCCAAAAAGTGCAAGATATCTTGAGTATGTTTTTAATATTGGAATATTTGTGCCAACTTGATGTATGACATTAAAAAATATAATTGTTAAGATCTGCAGGAGGTCTCAGTGTTCAGGAATGTTTTGTCATTGGAGTTGTGCTTGCCCTGACAGTAATTTGAAGTGCTCAAAAAGATAGTCTATTAAATTTAAAACAATGTTTAAATAATTTGTTTAACAAGCAAGGTTCAAGTCAGATGAAGACCTGGGGGACTAGAGGATGCTGGTACAGCAAAGGTGAGCAGAGAGACAGGCAGGCAGGAGGGAGCCTGGGCCCAGGGGACTCCAGCTGCTGAGCCAGGCTACAGCCTGGAAGGAAGGCGCCGCCGGCAGTGTGCTGTGCCGGTTGGGGTCGGTGGGGATGCAGGTGCGGATATAAAGGCCCTGCACGCCCTGACAGTCAGCTGACGTTTGTCGTGGTGATGAAAAGCCCCTGCAGAGTTTTAGGCAGAGGAGTGACATGTTCAGATTCAAGGAGGCGTAAGATCTTTGGGGGAAAGTGTAAAGAAAGGAGAGCAGAGAGCTGAAGACTGAGTCTGTATTTCTGTAGGGGATTTCAGAACAAAAGAGGAGGCAGCCAAGGATTGGGAAGGATCGTGAGAGCAGCATCGTGGAAACCAGGGATGACGTTTCAAGGAGCCCAAGAAGTGGGAAAACCCATTGGCTTTGATGATTACATGTTCCACCTGCAACTTCGGGGAATGGAGAGTCGTGAAGACCAATGGTGGAGCCGAGGGAAAATAACTTGCCAAATCACATGGTAAATTCATGGCAAACCTGGGATTTGGGCTCAGGGTCACGTTTCCCTCAGAGCAGGCCAACTGCTAGGTGTGTGCGTGCGTGTGTGTGCACACGTGCACATTCATGTGTGTGTCATGCATGCGTTTTAACATAGATGATAACTTTATGTGTAGGGCGAAGGCAGCCAGTGCTTAAAGGCTCTGTGTCAGTGATTCATGATTAGTGAAAGAACATTCTGTTTCTTCCATTTTATTTGTATCATCACTTCACTTTCCTCAATCTCTCCCATAGCCCTGTTATTTCTCCTACTGTCTGGGTTCTTTTCCTCTTAACTGAGAACCAACAATTTTTTTCTGTAAAAAGCTGAATAGTAAATATTTAAAATTTTGTAGGCCAGGAGGCAAAATCGATTATATTATGTGAGTATGTATATAATTAAGAGGGGAATGAAATTTCCACATAGCTCTCATTGATGGAATTTAAAATATAATAATAGTAACTAAGTGTATTTTTTTTGTAATACAGGTCTACTAATGGAAAGAATAAAATTCTTTTTGCAGGATTTACATTTCACTTTTTTTTTTTTTTTTTTGAGACAAAGTCTCACTGTTGCCCAGGCTAGAGTGCCATGGCATCAGCCTAGCTCATGGCAACCTCAAACCCCTGGGCTCAAGTGATCCTCCTGCCTCAGCCTCCCAAGTAGCTGGGACTACAGGCAAGTGCCAGCAAGCCCAGCTAATTTTTTCTACATATTTTTAGTTGTCCAACTAATTTCTGTTTTTTTAGTAGAGACAGGGTCTCACTCTTGCTCAGGCTGGTCTCGAACTCCTGAGGTCAAATGATCTGCCCACCTTGGCCTCCCAGAGTGCTAGGATTACAAGCGTAGGCCACTATGCCTGGCCTACATTTCATTTAACTGGAGTCCAAAGTTAGTGTTCTCAATCATCAAATCAGTAGCAAATATTCACCTATCAAAATCATTCCTAGCTTGGACACCAAACAAAAAGAGGCACAGAGGTTGGGCTGGATTTGACCTTCAGGCTGTAGTCTGCTGACGCCTGCTCTAAGCAGCTACATCGTTTTCTCACCCTCTGTGCTTTGTACCTGGTGGTTTTGCAGCAGGCAACCAGAGAAAGGAGTGTCCGGCTTCTATGGCAGTGCTCATGGCCTGTATTTCCACTTCATGTCCAAATTTTCATTCTTTTTCTTCATTTTTCCCCCTCTTGTCCTTAATGGAAGCACTCTTTCTTGGTCTACAAAGTGTAGGCAGGTTGGGTTTAATGTCCAATGTGATAATTTCAGACTTTCAACAGAGAAGAGCCCCCTTTTGCAAAAATGAAGGTGGTTGACTGATGAAATGTCTTTAATGGGGCACATCTTTTAATTTCACAATTAGATATAAATCTCAACACGCAAATACATCCGAGGAAGAGAATACACTGACTTAGGGTCCTTCACACTAAAGCAGAAATAAACATCCAAACATTTTTTAAGCTCAGGGTTTTGGAAGCCGAATTTATAGGTGCTGGGATCAGAAGAACCGTCAAGGAGTAGATGAAAGGAATGCAGGATGGGGACCTGCCAGCTTTGCATCTGCTGTCATGTGGCAAACACAGATTCTGCTAAATACTGAGAAAACCGAAACGTTGAAACCAAGCCCCTGCCCTCTGGCATCTCACAATCTGCTTCAGTGCAGCCTCTATGTTATAAAATTCAGCTTGGAAAGGACCTTAGAGATTATGAAATCCACATCTTTATTTCATAACGAGAACACTGAGACTCAGAGAAGTTGACACTAATTTTCTTTGTAACTTTCGACATGCTGTTTAATCTTTATGTTTTTGACTACTAGAGAAGATGTGGCCTTCCAGCACTTACGGAAAAAAAAATGTACGCAGTTCTTAAGAACTTTTGACTTCAGTTTGTGCTTACCCAGACAGTTTAAAGATTCATGGGCTCAGAAACGCATCTGAGTCAGACGTGCAGAGGGGATTTCCAGCACTACTGAGGAGACCAGCCAGGTCTCCAGTTGACTCACTTGGAAGATGTTGACAATCCTGGGTCCCAGAAGTGAGTTCATTTTATAAAGTCCCACGGTGAGAGCTCAAGACCTAGCCAAAGAAGAGCCAAGCCTTTCTGATTTTGCCAAACAACCAGGAGAGTGAAAAGAACGTGGGCTTAGGAACCAGCTGCGGGCATGTTTGAGTTTCAGCTCCACTGCTGTGCAGGAGTGGCCCTATGCAATTACGTTAGGCTCTCTAGACCCAGGTTCCTATGTGCAAGGCAGGGGAATAACACCGACTTCACAATAGTGTGGCTGGGATTGAGTGAGATCATGGGCTTAGAGTCTAGCGCAGAGGCTGGCACATCACAGGTACTCAATAAAATAGGATGATTAATTCCCAACATGCTTAGCCTCTTATAGATTGACATTTATGGCCCAACTTTCTCATAGAAAAATGATAGAGAGAGGAAGTTCAAGAAGTAGTTGAGACTGATGCCATTAGTATTGCCCTAGAGTACATATAGCCTTTACAAGGTTCATGGAGTCCCCCCAGGCCCATGGGAGTGACAGAGATCAGCAATGGTCCAGGTCCTAGAGGGAACCGCTCCAACATCCTCCCAGCCACCCCTAAGGTAACCAAGCTCAGGGCAGGCGCTTACCAGCTTCACTCAACTGCAGTTTACCTGCTTCACTCAACAGCTTCACTGCAACCTGGCAGTACCTCACCTCTGATCTGCATTGCTGGCTCCTCCTGCATGCTACCTCTGGGCTTCCTCGATAGTGGAGCATAGGACACCCCAAAAAAGCCCTGAACATTCACACACACGCCACCCTGTAGTGCAGAGAAGTTAACACCGTAGAACTGCCTTCATCCAGTATGGCATGGCAGCCCATGGTTAAATGCTTCTAACCCCTTTGATCCTCCCACAGGGACAGTTCTCAGACACACATGCCACACAGCTTCTCAGAAGGTCATACCACATTGAGCATGTGTCAGGGCCACCTCCACAACACACCCTTGTGTCAACTTTCCCTCCTTCCCATCCTCTGCTCCTGCTCCCTGATGTAGCATTCCCGATTAGACTCCCTATACATAAGCCTCTGTCTCCGGCTCTATTTCTCAGGAATGGAGACTAAGTCACTACACATTCCTATGCTTACCTAGAGTAAGAGGCTTGAAGAGTTGAAAGGAACATCACAGAGTCTACTTCAAGGACAGAAATAAATGGCTGAAGGGCTGCCTTCTCTCACTCCTGTGACAAAGGTCGCTAGTTGAATGAGATGCTCTTTCCCAGTGAGCCCAGACGTGGCCATGGAGTCCTTCTCTATGCTGCTGCAGATGAACACCATCGACTTATTAAAGCTAACGCTTGAGACAAAATTCATTTGTTACCATGGATTCAACAGACCGAGTTCAAATCTCAAATAGTTATTAGCTATGGAGCCTCAAAACATCTTTTCTAACTTTTCTAAACCTCAGTTTTCTCATCTGTAAAACAGGGATAATAATGTTTCCCATTGTTATCAAGAATGTTTTATATTCTTACATTTTATTTATTTATTTAATATTTAATAACATAATATACTAAAGCACCTAGCAAGACATTTGGCACATAGGAAATACTCAATAAATGTAATTCTGTTTTCTCTTTCTTTTATTTTAAAATGCAAAAAGCAGACACAGTCTGGTGTAAATTTGGCAAGATAGCCTCCATCTTCGGAGTCTGTATCTGTAGAAAGGATATAATAATTCATACCTCATTCCTCATTGTAGAGAGGATCAAATGGAATAACACATCAACCATAGTACCGTTTTTAATAGTGATATCAGGATTATTGATGTCCTAATAATTATCAGGATGATTAGCTTTCAAAATTCTAAGACCTACCGAGGCTAAGAGATCAATGTCACTAAGCTGGAAAAAGGCAAAGTCCTCAGTTGCTGCTCCTGCTAACACACTGCTTCCCACCTGGGACACTGGACAATCCTGACCACCGTCTGCAGGATGCCAAGCCCAAGGCAGGTTCTGCTGATGAACAATGGCTGCTCCAGAAGTTCACCAAGCACCATGGGGTCCTGCTGCACTGAGGGAAGAGGAAAGGGGAAGAAGGTAAATAACACTTAGGGTGGCCTTCCTTGCCTGGTCAGTCTGAACTCGATGATGGAGGGAGAAACTGGCTACAGAAATCTGGATCTGCTGTAGCTCACTAGGATGAAAGATGCATTCTTAAATGTGGCAAACAAGTGATTACATAAGAGTAGAAATATTACAGCTGATGGCACAGCTACAAGGGGGCATGCATGATAAAATGCCAGAGGTCATCAATCTTCTAATTTTTGAGTTAATAAATCCTCCCTCTAAACCAAAATCTAGTCCCTGAACAATTCTGCCATCACTCTTCTCACTTTGAATGGATGGACTCGCTGCTGTTTATGATTGCTTACATCTCTAAATATCCACACTTCTTACACTATCTTGCAAAAATAAATTTCAATGTGTTCCCCTCTATTAACTGCATAAGAAATGTACCAGAAATCAAAGGAATAGCCAGCAAGAAAGAACAGCAATATGTCAAATTATAAGAACTAGCAAACAAAGAAGACGACAGAAAAATCATTTTTAAGAAAAAATATAATAAGAGTATGGGATGTTAGACTTTAATGAAAATGGAAATTCAGGACTGCAATGGATCTTAGAGCTCATGAAACACAACATTCTTTATTTTATGGACAAGGACACTATGGCTCAGAGTTGTTAAACCATTTGCATTAATATAAAGTAACTAATTAATGAGAAAGATATCACTGCTTGAAAGTCCAGAGATTGGAACCCAGGTTTCCAAACTTTTTAAATGTCCTTTGCATGAGATTCCAGCTGTGTATCATGGGTAACATTGGTCATTTTGGGAAAAAACATAAATATTATAATAGGAGTTCACAAATTTATTTTCAGTTTTTTAAGCCCAAGAGAGAACCAATATTTCAGAGAATATTTTATATGATAATTTTTAGAACTGAAATGTGGAAATAAGATTTCTGAAGTCATAATTCATAATCAAAAATGCTTACATAAAAATAGAATCATGGTCCAATGGAACAAAATAGAGAGCCCAGAAATAAACCCATGCATATAGCATATATGATCAACTCATCTCCCACAACTGTGCCAAGAATACACACGAGGAAAGGAGAGTCTCTTCAATAAATGGTGTTGGTAAACCTGGATATCTACATGTAAAAGAATGAAATTAAACCCTCATCTTACACCATACACAAAAATCAACTTAAAATGGATTAAAGACTCAAACATAAGGCCTGAAACTGTAAAACGCCAAGAAGAAAACATAGAGGAAAAACTCTTTGACATTGGTCTTGGCAATGATTTTTCGGATATGACACCAAAAGCACAAGCAACAAAAGCAAAAATAAACAAGTGAGACTACATCAAACCAAAAAGCTTCTGCACAACAAAAGGAAACCATCCACAAAATGAAAGGCCTATGAAATGGGAGAAAATATTTGCAAAGCATATATCTGATAAAGGGTTAATATCTAAAATATATAAGGAACTCATACAACTCAATAACAAAACACAAATAACCCAACTAAAAAAATGGGCAAAGGACTTTAATAGATATTTACATAAAAACTTTAAATGGCCAACAGGTATATGAAAAGGTACTCACCCTCACCAATCAATTGGGAAATGCAAATGAAAACTATAATGACACGTCACCTCACACCTGTTAGGATAGCTATTATCGAAAGATAGGAGATAACAAGTATTGGTGAGGGTGTGGAGCAAAGGGAACTCTTGCACATTGTTGGTGGGAATGTAAGTTGGTACAAACACGTAAAACATAATGGATGCTCCTCAAAAAATTAAAAATAGAACTACCATATGATCCAGCAATCCTACCACTGGGTATATACCCAAAGGAAATGAAATTAGTATCTTGAAAAGATATTTGTACTCCAATGTTCATTGCAACATTATTCACAATAGACAAGATATGGAAACAAGTTAAGTGTCCATCAATGGATGAATGGATAAAGACATGACAATAGAATATTACTCAGCCTTTTTAAAAAAAGGAAGGAAATACGGCCATTTGCAACAACGTGAATGAACTTGGAGGACATTATGCTAAACGAATTAAGGCAGATACAGAAAGACAAATATTGCATGGTATCACTTACATGTGGAATCTAAAAAAGTTGAACTTAAAGAAATAGAGAACAGAATGGTGGCTTCCAGGGGCTGGAGCTGGGGGGATTGGGGAGATGCTAGTCAAAGGGTACAAACTTTCAGTTATAAGATGAATAAGCTCTAAAGATCACCCGTGCAGCTTGGTAGCTATAGTTAATAATAATGCATTGTATACTTGAAATTTGCTAAGAGTAGATCCTAAATGTTCTTACTAAAAGAAAAAAAATGTTAACTATGTGAGGAGATGTATCTGTTAATTATCTTGGTCATGGGAATCATTACACAAGGTATACTTATATCAAAACACCAAGTTG
>NW_012148363.1:219561-220091 GCF_000956105.1 Propithecus coquereli | reverse complement strand
ATCATCTCTACATATTTCATTATTCATTGTTGTAACTATTAGTGAATAAAATGTGTTTTTCAGTTGTTTCTAATTAGTAGATGGAGATAGATCAATAGGCACACATAAAGAATGCACAAAAATCTAAAACAGACAAGGTGAATAAAGAGGTATTATTTATGTAACGAATGTAAAAGAATTATACAATTCTTTTGTAATTTGTTCTTTTGTTGCATTTGCAATAGTTTATTAAAAAATGATTTTTTTTTACCTTTTCAGTAGTAATTTACCAAGAGAGGCTACATTTACAGTCACATTTAACTTTATGATTGGTCTACAATCAACTCGAGTTATTCACGTATAATGAGAGAAAGGGAGAAAGAGAGAGAGAAAGAGAGAGAGAGACCATGCACTGAGAGCTTTCTGTGTACCTGAAAATGTACTATGCACTTCACATGTACTATTTCATTTACTCATATCAAAACTATGAGGTAGTTCTTATTCCCTTCAATTTACTTATGAAAAAACTGAGGCCCAGACCAGTTAAGTAA
>NW_012148363.1:201561-218831 GCF_000956105.1 Propithecus coquereli | reverse complement strand
GGATTGACAATATTAAAAAATATGTATGTGTAAGTACAGATTTGTCAATGGGGCAGAAAAAGCTTGAAATTATCAAACTAGAAAAGAACTTAATCAGATCTCAGAGGGGCAGACATAGTGTTTGGGCAGAAAATACGCCTGCTCTCCACTGACCACCTTAAGCCCTACTTAGTGACATGTGTTTTATACCAGAACGCACATAAACCAGAATATATTTAGGAGTTGGTCTATTTCTAGTCATACAAGTTTTGTTTCCTAAATAAGACTTCAGATTACCATTTGGGTTTGTTCCCCAAAATTTCAGCACTCCATATGGTTGAAGATGTAGTCCCATCTTCTTAACAAGACCTTGTGTGAACTGTGTACAGTACTCTCTTCAAACCGTTCACTCCTATGCATATTCCACAGTGAGTAGAAATGTAGGGTTTTTGAGGGAGGCAGGAAATGAGAAAGACAAGCGTGTTCCAAAGTTGAGATTCTGAACTGCCTTCCAAATTTTCAAATGTGAAAATTTCTTTAGTTTGCTAAAACTGTTATAAATGATAGCACATAGCATACACATTCAGCTTATGGAATGTCACATGGTATGGTAATTATCTTAATTAGAGTTCAAAACTTACTATACTAGTTATTTTATTTTAGTGTACTAATAATAATATTATAGTTGCAATTTTATCTTATCTAAAATAATTATTTGTAAAGCTACATAGACTCTTTTAAGTGTAAAAGTGTTATTGGACATGTATTAAAATTATTTTTGATATGATGTGAGCATAAACCTACCATTCATGAGTGATCACATGATTCTCTCTTCTGATTTGTTTCCAGTTATAGATTTAATAGTCAATATTATTTTACTTACATTAAACAAACAACTAGCCCCCCAAAATTCTAGAATTTCTGTAATGCTGATAATTGACATGCAAGGAAATTAAGACAATAAATTATCAATACCTGGGTGGAATTAATTGGGTAAAATAAAAGGTAAGAAAATAGGTTACTTCACTGTTTTCACAATGCATTTGCAACCTTGGTTAAATAATGCAACGACCTGGGGCTACCAACTGTTGCTACTGCACAAATCTATACAGTATTAAAGACATATATTTTAATAGTTCATATCCTTCTCTAGAAGAAACAATTTTCATTGTCATTATTCACACAAAAGTTCAAATCCCTCCAATCGGCTTTTAGATAACTTTTATTCATTAATCTTATGAACAAAATTAACTAAAATACCCTACAGCATTTTTCCTTCCCAAATATCATCTCTACATATTTCATTATTCATTGTTGTAACTATTAGTGAATAAAATGTGTTTTTCAGTTGTTTCTAATTAGTAGATGGAGATAGATCAATAGGCACACATAAAGAATGCACAAAAATCTAAAACAGACAAGGTGAATAAAGAGGTATTATTTATGTAACGAATGTAAAAGAATTATACAATTCTTTTGTAATTTGTTCTTTTGTTGCATTTGCAATAGTTTATTAAAAAATGATTTTTTTTTACCTTTTCAGTAGTAATTTACCAAGAGAGGCTACATTTACAGTCACATTTAACTTTATGATTGGTCTCACATATAATGAGAGAAAGGGAGAAAGAGAGAGAGAGAGAAAGAGAGAGAGAGACCATGCACTGAGAGCTTTCTGTGTACCTGAAAATGTACTATGCACTTCATGTGTACTATTTCATTTACTCATATCAAAACTATGAGGTAGTTCTTATTCCCTTCAATTTACTTATGAAAAAACTGAGGCCCAGACCAGTTAAGTAATTTATCTAAGATTACATGTTAGCAGGTGGCTAAGTTTGAATTCAAAAGTTTTTCTAATTTGAGACATAACCAAATGTTTGAATTAACCAAAAAAGAACCAAACAAAAATGCAGCAAACCAAAACAAACAAAGCAAAGCCCTCAATAAAAGAATCACCCACCTTTGAGTGGTTCTGATTCCTGGTGGATGTTCCAATATAAACTGCAAACTATATGAGATTAGTTGCACAAGATTATTATCTGATTATTATCTACACACCAGTTTTTTATAGATCACTCCATCATACATCTCTGCAACAAATACTATGAGTATTGAAATTTTAAATTTTTTTTTTAATGCTTGTGACCATTGTACTCTGTTAAAAATGTTCTTCTGGGCTAAATCATCATTAAATTATACAATCATTAGTTGCACACAATTGAGCAAAACAAAAAAATGCACTACTTATTTCGATATATTATTATTAGGCCTTAAAAGTAAAGTTTATTGGAATGCAATCCCTTAAAGAGATCTATGGGAGAGGATGGTGTTGTGCCTTGATTTAAAAAGTTGTGACAAACACAAATATTTGAATCTTCATTTTTTTCTCCCAGCCAAGAGATTTTCACACCTTGGGACACAATGGTAAGATTCAGTAAGAGTTAGAAGACTGTGAAAGATGAGGTAGAAAAGACTCTTGGCACCCAAGCATGTTCTTGGGCTACCAATGTTAGAAAAAAAGCTAAAAAGTCTGTAAGAGCTGAGAGCCCAGAACCTGATTACCTCCACACTATCCTCTGCGTGTTGTCCCAGGGATGCACAAATCTCATTTGATATTCCATCTTTTTCTAAAGATTTTTTTAATCCATCCTAGGTCTCCATTTCCCATTAAATTTTAATTACTCAACATTTCATAAAAATAAACATACTCCATCTATTATACTTCACAGCAATGTCATCTGCTGCTACGTGGTTCGGCATCCATACTTTCTGCAGTTCCAGCCTTTTCTTCTGCTCCTCCAAGGCAAATTGATCTGCTTTCCCCTCCCCCAAATGTAACCTGCACATCCCCATCTCCATGCCCTGGCCCACGCCTCCACCTTCGTGCCCCCAACCCCAGCTGAGCACTCACAGGAAAGCCCTATTCTCCCTGAAGATTGAGACCCAGCTCATCCTCCAAACACTGAGTGAAGTGCCACCACCTTCCCCAAGTCTTCCCAAAACACCGTGGACCAACGGTACTTGCTCCTTCCTCTCTGAAGTCCAGCAAGTCCCAATGTTCTCATCATCTCTCTTTACCTCATCTTTATTGTTCAGTATTCTCAATTACATTAGTGTGTGTGCGTGTGAATGAATATCTTCCCTTTTCACCACAATGCGTCCCTACAAGCCATATTGGGAAGCAGATTGTCATCATGCCCATTCGTGTTTTCCACCTGGCGCCATGCAATACTCTGATACCACGCAGGGGTATATACATCATAGATGAGACCAGCAGGGTACCATGAAACCAAAAAATATAACACCTCGATCTAAAAAATAATTTGGAAAAACAAGAAACTATTTTATTTTAAGTCATAGAGTTTTAGAGTTGAAATGGTTCCTAGAGCTCCAGTACTAGCCCCTCATCTTAGGGGGGAGTAAGGCACAGAGAGGATGAGGGCCTTGCCTTGAATTTCAGAGCTGAGACATGGTGGGAACGGAACTCGAGCATAGCTCTGCTGACAGGCAGAGCAAAGCTCTTTCAGTATATTCCACTGCTCTGCTATAAATTCCTATTAAAAGGGGCATACTTTACACACTGATTATTTAAGGACACTTAATTTGCAATAAAGTATTCATCTACCATAAAGAATAAAACTATTGAACCATAAATCTAAAACCAATATACTCACCGTAATAAACGTAAACAATAACACAAATACAAGCCCCACGGCGAGCTCCTCGAGAGTGGCAGCCACTGCTCGGGGCTCGCATGGTGTCTGCACACCAGGGTCACGCACGCTGGGGGGATGGACCCACGGTGTGCGCCATCCTCCTCAGGTTCTACACATGGCTGGTCGCTAGAACTATAAAAGCTATCCAGGGGAAATCTGAACACCTTTTCCTTCCCCCATAAACATCCCAGTAGCATGCAGAGATAATCCAAACATTAACTGATCACTTAGTTCAAAGGTTAATTTGCAGCATCTAAATAATTTGAAGCTGTCACTAAAGAGCTCAGTTGAGAGGGTTTGGAACTATGGTTCTCAATCCAGGCTGAACGTACAAGAGTTCTGAAAACAATGTCCTCCATCTTCACCGCCTGGATGGGAATCTCAGGATGGGGATATGGGCATCATTTTTTAAAAAGATTTATACACTTGAATCATAATTCTGAAACATTGTGGGAGTAGAGAAACATTTGATTGGAGACTAGATGTTTTGTCAGTAAGGTACCCACCTCTTTTTTCTTTGTATTTTTTGCCCAAATTGACAGAATTCTTTCAGCTTCAAGTAACAGAAACTCAACCTGTATTACCTCAGGCACAAGGGGAATGTGCTCACTTAACTAAGGTCAGGAGTGGAACTGGCTGCAGGTGTGGCAGGAGCCAGGGTTGATGTCTGCAGGAACCTTTGCATATCCCCACCTCTTCTGAGCCCCTTTGCCACTGGTGTCCTCTTACATCCGTTTCCCAGCTTCAATTCCATGGCCAATCATCATCCTCTCTTCCTGGCTCTCTCCCTCCACTGTCTTATCCCTCTCATTCTCCACGAGCTCAAGGACAAAACCATAATTCCATCAGCCTGACGCTCTGCCGTCTCCACACAGCCTGTGCAGCTGACACAATCCTGCTGACGGGTCTTAGTTAAAGATGAATGGCCACAAACCTGGGGTGACCCTGAATCCTGCCCAGCAATCATACCACATTTACTTACTCCACTCACTCATTGACATTCCCGGGCAACTAATTTACACGTTCCCACCTTTTCTCAAACTCTGAAGATGTAATCCCCATATTCACTCTCATTAGATGACCTTGCTTCCTACTTTACAAGAAAATTGAAGCAATTTGAGAGAACTTTCCCAGACTCTCCACACCATAGTCATTTACTGACCAGCACTGCATGCCATGTGCTACCTTTACTATCCTGTTCTAGGAAGGAAAGACCGAAGCTTCTATCTAAACCCAACCCATCTGTGAAGGTTATTTTTATGTATCAACTTGGTTGGGCCACACAGCCCAGATATTTGGTCAAACATTAGTCTGGATGTTTCTGCAAGGGTGTTTTGGATGAAATTAACTTTAAAATCAGTAGACTTTGAGTAAAGCGGATTGCCCTCCGGGATGTGAGTCAGCCTCAACCAATAGTTGAAGGCCTGAATTCCCTCTCATGAATGCAAGAAATTCTTTTCAGAAATTAAGACCTCTCTCATGTATATCATTATTTTCTTTCTCTAGAATCATGCCCATTGGCTTTTATGGTGTCATCATATATACGTATGTACACACATATACACGCCTTGCCCTTGCTTACACATCCCCACCAGTTACTGCCCCATTTCTCTGTTTCCCTCTCCAAAAACACTTGAAAGATTTATCTGTAATTATTATTGTCAGTTTCACTCCTCCCATTTTCTACTAAGCCTCCTCCACACAGGTTTTTACCTCTACCTCTCCACTGAACTTCTCTTGTTCAGGTCACCAAAGATCTCCATCTTGCTAAACAGTCATTTCTTGGTCCTCAGCTTACTTGACCTATCAGCAGCATTTGCCACAGTTCATCAGCCCTTCTTCCTTGATATGTTGTCTTCACTTGGATACCACACCCTCAAGGTTTTCCTCCTACTTCCCTGGCTGTCCCTTTTCAGCCTCTTTTGTCTGACTTCTGAATGTGGGAGTGCCCAAGGCTCGATCCTCGGTCCTCTGTACTTTCACATCTATACTGCCTGTCCCCCTTAGTCTCATCTACTCTCATTGCATTAATTCTCTACACGTGTGCCACTGACACACAAACTCGTATCTCCAATCCAGACCTCACACCTGAACTTGAGACCCAAATATCTAACTGCCCTCATGACATTTCCATTTAGCTGTGCACTAGAAATGTCAAATTCGACACGACCAAAACTGAGTCATTGATCTGATCTTCCCTCCCAGACATGCCCAATCGCAGTCCTCAATATCAGCTCTTAGTAGCCCCATCCTCCAGTCACTCAGGCCACAGACCTTAGTCTTACTTAACTTCTCTCTTTCAGGAAATCCTGTTGGTTCTACCTGAGGGGAAACTGCAGGTTCCCCACCACATAACAGAAACACCGTGCTAGCCTGGAGTGTTCAGCAAAATTGTGACAAAGTAGATTAGGCAGGCCTCGAGATAGCTACTCCGGTGGGGTCGGGGTTCGGGGGTAGGGAGGTGCCGCAGCACTTTCTTGCCCAGAAACAACTAGCTCAAGTCAACACTGACTGCTTTACAGGTGCTTTGGTTATCCTATAGTGTCCTTTAGCAAATGTAATACTAAAATCCCTGCCTAAAGAAAAACTGTAACATCGTTAACATAACACGGGTCGCAGGACAGCCTGTGATGATGGCACTGCACCTGCAGGATTTGTTTCACTGTGAACAAGCAAAGATACAATGCAAAAATTCTGTTTTACTTGTTGGGAACAGATTTAAGACAACACTGCAGGGTGGGCAGATGTGGATTTTGCATGCAAGAAAGCTCATATGGAAGAAATTCCTATGCCGCCCAGAGGCAAGCATCCTTGTAAGTAACCTCTAATAAACTCATCTAACTCACCAGTCTGGACTTGTCTCAGTGATTCTTCGGTCTCTTGGCTCCCTCTCAGTTTGCAGCGGGGGGGATGGTGGTGGTGGTTTTCTATTCTGTCCCAGGATATTCCCGAAACATTACCTTCAAAATGTATTCATGTTCTGACTACTTCTCACCACTTCCGCTGCTCACGGCACATCTGACCCGAGTCACTATTACTTCTTAAACTTCCTACTGGCGTCTGGCTCCCACCCAGCCACATATAGCAGCCACAGTGATAGTTTCAGAACAAAAATCAGATTACCTGACTGCTCTATTTCTGCTCCTCCAATGGCATACAATAGGTAGCCAATAAATATTTGTCGACTTGAACTGAAAGGAACACACATAAGTGAAGGCTAACGGATTTGAGAGATGGAAATTAGGGTGGAACAGTCCCTTTCTTTAGCTTTGATGATTGTTGGAAAAGTCATGTTAATAGTATCAGTTGACACCAGTAGCTTCCATTCTCCTTCCAGTGTAAGTCACAACCTTATGGGCTCATGTGAAAGAAACTAAGTGTGAAAACACTGACAAATAGAGGTGTTAAGCAATCTTGAATTAATAGAGCATGGAAGTGTGAACATTGGAAGATTGGGACCTATTTATACACGTCTTCCTAACTCAGCTATAACCTTGTTAGTGGCAGAAACTGGAACTTATTCCACTTTCTACTTGCCTCAGGGTTTTCCATACTGTAGGAGTTCAATAAGTATTTACTGAATAGTGCATATCTGCTTTCCTTCAAGGGTCTGGGCAATGAAACCTTGCCAAAATCATCCATCTGCCTCCAAAACTTCTTCTATCCTCAGAGGTAAAATAACTTCTGGGAAGTTAAGTAGGGGAGCTAGTAGTCAAACCCCTCCTTATCTCTCTGATTCTAAAGGCCTTGCTCTTAATCACTCTGCCATATTCTAAACAAGTGTAAATATGGATGGTCAAATCCCTCACCTTCTCTGTTTTCTTTTAGTAATAAGAGTTTCATCCAATTTGTTTTTATAAGTGGCCTTCTTGTCTCTGAATTGAGTTCCTACCTCATCTGAGTTTTTGTGTCTGATTAGAGTTCCAAATATCCTTAGCCACTCCCATCAAAAAAAAACCCAAAAATACTTCCTCTAGTTCTTGGAAACAGCATTATTCTCGGTCTTCAGAAATGAGATGTTTCTCATGGCCCTGAACTCACTCTGGGATTCAGGGTCTTGTGATCCTGATATGTTAGGTTCTGAAACTGCTCATTACTTAACAAGTGGCCTAAGAGGAAGTTCCAATAACCAGCTCAGCTCTGACTTGTGTAGCCATGAGTCCTATTCCTTATAGTGAGCTGTATGCCAGGTTTCAGCATTTTGTAAACCAATAACAAGGAAAATTGCCCACAAGCTTTGTTTTCCATCTAATGATGATAATTGGTTCTATTTAAGGATAGTACTTTTCTTCATTATTAATGTATTACTTGTTGATGACTTACAATGTGCTAGACATCTTTCTAGGTGCGAAGGACACCGAGATGAATAAAAAGCAGACCCTGATTCTTATACAAGGTGCTGATACACTGGCTGGGGGGGGGTGGGGCACGATATATACTAACTGATAGTTATACTATATTGTGATGTGAATTCTGAGGTGCTAGTGGAAGAGATAGTGAACTTTTCTTCGGGGAGAGCTAGGAAAACTCCAAAGAGGATGAAGCATTTATTCTGGGTCTAAAAGGGCAGAAATATCGGCATCGCAATGGGGTTAGAAAAAGGCACGGTGTGTTTGAGGGCAGGTCCATTCCCTATAGCTGAAACATACGGCGTGGGGGGAGTCAATGTGAGAATAGTAATGACTTTGTAGAATCCTATCATTCCAAAGTGATTATCTAGTCCAGTTTCCTCATTTACAGATGAGAAAATTGAGGCTCAGAGAAAGTTGGTGGCAAATGTTATCATGCCATTTTCTCTGCTGTGGTAAATCCATTATTGCTTATTTCATAAGCAGTATCATGGTCCTGGTTTTTCTCTTTCAATATGGAGAAGTATTCTTAGTTGTTTTCTTGACTTGGCTGTAACTAGAACATTCCAATGAAATCTTGGAAACAGCAGTTGGAAAAGGAAATCACTTATTGTCATGGATTCTTCTTTATTCGATCTTACCAATGTTTCAGAAACCCTGCAAAAAGTATGCTGTGGACGTAGCCAAAATATTAGTCCTTTTCTAAAGTCATCCTGAGATAGAAACAGTACCTCCGCATGTTTCTTGTTTTTCCTTTTACTGATAATTATCTGTTCTAAGGAAGGAGGTGGATTTACAAATAAACCTATGCATATCCTAAATTCAGTTACAAAACTTTGTTTGAAGTTGTTGACAAATAAAGAACAACCAACTTTTTTAGGATTAAATAATCTAGCATTATTATAAATTTGTTATACAGGTCGTGAGATGTCCCACAGATTTGAACACCATCCTAAAATACTTATAAGCCCTCTCACCCTATCATGTAAATGTAGAGCTTAAAACTCTTCAATCATGTGTTCCTTTTTATAAGAAAACAATAAACATAAAATGAGGAGAGGCATTAATATGATATACTATAGCCAGTGATAGGGTTCAGGACATGCTACCCCCAAATATGGTACCTTGGCATTTGAGAAAACAGCAGAAACAGGAAGGTCTCTGTCACCTTCCCCTCACACCTTCTCCCCTGAAGCAGGTCTTAAGACCTAGTTGGCCTTCCTCTAAAGTTGGTCATAAGACTTTCATTCCAGAGGAATCCTCCCTGTACCCAGAGGAAAAGACATCCTTATCCTCAAAGACACAGCAATGCCAAGAAGAATCTGAATGGGACTTGCTAAGTGTCCCCCAGTTTGTCGCCATTAGATCATGCCCCATTGGTTCAATAATACCTCTGCACAAATGTCCACTCCTCATCACACTTACTACAAAAATATACAGAATTTCCTGTTCCTTTGGGTCTTCATTTCTGAAGGCTCCCATGTCACATAAAACTTAAACTAAATACATACGTATGCTTTTCTACTGTTAATTGACATTCTGCTGTTGGGGTCTCGTCCATGAAGTTAGCAATAAGTGGGGTAAGAAATCTTTTCTATTATAGATCTAGCCTATAAAAACTAAGCCCAGGCAGGGTCCTGTTGTTAAAAAAAAGAAAGACAATTATGAGCAGTGATTAAATACAAAAAAGGATGAATAATCACAATTAGCAAAGACCTGAAAAGTAAGATTGGCTCTTTGGCATATAACATGGACACTATTTATAGAGCTGCTGCCCAGAAATTTCACAGCAGCAACACTCATTCTATTTTACGTGATAATTTATCCCTCTGATAAAAAAACATGCTCAATCCTTAGCTAGGAAATTAACTTCTGAAGTATTCCCCCCCCGCATTTTTGTTTAATTAAGTAGTTGAAAACAATACTCAATGTGGCACAAAGAAACACAAGCCTACTTGAGCCCTAAAATAAATAAAATCTGCGCAGTACAATCAGACATGTCATGGACCACTTGCAGACCCTTTATTATTAATACTTATTGATGAGGAAGAAACAGCCCGAATCACATTGTTATTACAACTTTATTCCACAGCCCCTAGGAATGTTGTGGAGCCTGATCTTCTACAGCTCTCTTTATTGGTTAAGATGCCCCACCCATGGAATAAGTTAGAAAACTGCGTGGTGGCCATGTTACCTATGACCCAAAGACTCCATCCCCCTGCAGTAGGTTTCATCTCCAAGGTCTCTTCTTTTGAAAACTTACAGAGTCAAACTGTACGGTAACTCTAGAGATTAAAATAAGAGGGGCAAGTTCCATAAATGGATATGAAGAATTTCAATATAGAAAGAAAACACTGTTTTGAATAAATTTCTATAGAAAAATAAAATTTTCAAAGACTTTATTTTTGGATTCTTTCTCTTAAAAAGGAAGAGTCATTTTAACTTTAAAATATGTCCTCTTTTTTAAATCGTGGATATTATGCCATGCACTATTGCCTGCAAATACATCAGTATCGCAAACGCTTCGGTCAAAAGTCTTTACCCTTCTTCAGTTAAGTGGTGATTTCATATGTTCTAGAAATATTTTTATCTTTTGGCATGATGGTATACACCATATGGCACAACACACTGAGAAGCAAAAAGGGTAGAACTAGTTTAAAATATATACACATATATATTTATACATATGTGTGTACATATGTATATGTATATATACATACACATACACATGTGTGCACATACACTGCATGTATAGTGAAAGAAGTTGCATGTATGACTGCAGAGAAATATAAAAACAAAGTTACACATTCTGTATACAGTGCTGAGATTCTTTGTCCATGTGAAAAAGGTCATTCAAAATCCAAAGCAAGATTAAAAGTTCACTCTAGACCTGAAAGCATTCAAGAGATATATAGGGAACCACTATGCTTTGCTACATCAAGTAATATTTGAACTGTCCGTAACACTTGCTCATTCAATATTTAATGCTGCTTTGTGAAGCGCAATCGTAACTGCAGTGGTGACGCACGCAACAGCTTGCATAATCCATTTAGGAACAATTGTTAAGATGAGAAACATACTAACTGTCTTTAATTAATTCCCAGACACTGAAAGTATCTTTCTCCTTTGATTTCAGGTTCCTTCGCATATTTTTTTTGAAACCAGTTTTTGAAAACAGTGACCTTGAATCAAGTTTTACAAGTTTTTAGAAAGATTAAGGTGTGACTCTCAACCTGACCCTTGTGTCACGAGGCAGGTTCCTGCATCGTCTCTCCTGCTTTCCATTGCATCTGACATTAGGCAGTCTGGGCCCACAGTGAACCCCAAATCCTTTGCTTAGCCAGGAAGTGAGTGGCCGCAGTAGCCAGTAAATGGGATAAGGGGAAAAAAAGGTATTTTCCCATGTTGACAAGCAAGTGTAGCTTTCACACAGTCTAGTGCAAAAGGGAGGCAATTTTTGCCTGCTTTATTCTTAGACTTAATATATTCTTTATTTAAAGTCCAAATGTATGTATTCAAATCTTAGTTAAATTTCTTCTAGAAATGCTTAGATCTAAATGTATTAGATCTTAATACTTTTATTTTTAGTAAAGGGGAAGTGCTAATGTCAGAACATCGTTGTAAGAAAACTTAAAAAAGAATAAGAAAAGTGTTAAGAATATGAGCTTGAAATCAAACACTGTAGGTTTGATCCCTAACTGAACTAAATTCTAGCCATATGACATTGAGAGCATTATTTAAATGATATTTAAATGAGGAAAGTTATAATGAAAGGATTCAATAAAATTCAATATAATAATGAATATAAAGCACTTGCCTCTATGTCTAGTAGGTACATAGGAAATTCTCAAAAGTGCTGGCTGTCATTATTGTAAGTCAAAATCAATTCTATGTTACTCTATACTCAATATACAAAAATACAGAAAGGAGTCAACAATATTGGAGTACCTAACCCTAAAGCGATAGCTATCATCCAAAGAAGTTAATTCGTTCACATCCTAGCCCAAAAGGACAAACTACTGAACTACAATACCAAGACACTAAGTCCTCACTGGATGTGACCCAACAATAAGCCATTTGTCTTCCTGAGATAAAATGATTTGGGTGTTCATAGTTCTAAGGTACAACTAATACAAAGCATTGCTTTCACCAGGACAACTTTGACTTTTCAAACAGAAAATATGGTTTTGTTGATGGTTTATAAGGACTCATCCTAACAATATTTGTTTTAAGTATACTGAGGACCAAATACGTATACGGTTCTCTATGATTACTAAAAACAGGCTCAGCCCTTTCACAAAGGGGTTCTAATTTGTTAAATAAAGCACACTGTCCACGTATACCAGGGAGTAGAATCTTAAGCACAGTTATATAAATCCAGTACCTAAACCTGAAAGTTAATAATATATATTTTTGAACAATGAATTTCCAGAAGCATGGATTTCAGGGGTTGGCTGTACTCCAGTTACTATGTTTTCCATTAGGTTTATACTAAAGAATAATAAAGAATTGCACCAATATGTTCTCCATTTATAAATATTCATGACAGGAAAGCAGTTGCTTATGAAATCTTCAGTTTTTAATTGAAGCAGCAGAAAACATGGTAGGTATGACATTAGGCATCATTTTTTATGCAGTTTGTATATTTTGATATCAATATATAATAGAACTCTGAAATATTCATATTGGAGAAAGATAACAATGACTACACCAAACCATTCATTTATTCATTCATTCATCCTTCATTTTTCTAATAAATATTCACTGAGAACCTACTCACTGCCTGATATTACACTAGGGGCTAGAACTACAGTAAAGCTTCTAAAGTTTCGTCTTCATGAATATCAACTATTTAGGATGAAGTTATGAGGAGAAATGACAATGAATTTAAATTCTGTTATGGCTGCACTTTTGTTAAAATTTCTATTAATTTTTATATTAAGCAATTATAAACTTAATTAATCCTTTCCACTTTCCTATAGGAAAAAAAAAGATCCCATCCCAAATACTTCTATGTTGAAAAAATTGCCAAACTCATAAAAATGAGCAATTCATCTATAAAAATGCATGATATAATAGATGTCATCTTCTCTTATTCAGCAAAGTAGCTTTCTATAATTTTGTCCTTTGCCTTTCACAGAACAGTAACCTGGAGTAGTTTCAATGCAATTTTACTTTGTATAAAGCACAAAAACATTCTCCTGCAAGAAGCTGTTAATCTTTCCTCTACAGCTGATGCTCCCTCTGCTCCATTATTTTTGGGAAATCGGTGAAGTACAGCTCCCATTTTCTTATATCCTTTCAGACCCTCAAGGTCATGCCCAGCTTTCTCCTGCAGGCTGCAGGCAGCTACCAGCAGGTGTACACACCACGTCTGTGCCAGGAGAAATCTCCAGAACAAAGCACATCTGGGTCTCAATACCCACGACCTAATGCTTATTTTCAAAAACATTTCAAAAAGTCGTGGAGTCGCTAGATACATAACAAACATTCAAAACTTACTTGTGAATTGATGGATAAGGAAGAGAGACATTGACAAATAGCCCATGATAACCTGTGGTCCTAAACTTGGACCCCAAATTCTCAAACTACTATGTGTTAGCACAGGGACGACGGCACAATTTAGAATGTTCACTTTCCATCCTGCTCCTCAAGAGCAACCAGCAAAGTCAGCCAAGGCCCAGTCTCCCAATCTTTCTCACCCTCTGAACCCTCCTGCAAGCGGCTCTGTCGTAAATGTAAAGAACACGGGAGATATGGCTACTATGCCAGTTTTCTATGAAGGCTGTAACAAATCATCACAAATTTAGTGACTTAAATAACACAGATAATAACGCACGGTTACACAGTTCTGTGGGCCAGAAGACCAAAATGGGTCTCACTGGGCCAAAATCATGGTGCTGGCAGGGCAGGTTTGGCTATGTTCGCTTCAGGAGGCTCCGGGGGGAATATGTTTCCTTGGCATTTCCAGCCTCTACAGGCTGCCCGCATTCTTTGACTCAGGGACTCCTTCCTCTTCCATCCACCTTCAAAGCCAGCAAAAGCTGAGTCTTTCTCACATCACATCACTCCGACCTCCTTTTCTTCCCCCTGCTTCCAGTTTTAATGACCCTTTGGACTCCATTAAACTCACCCAAATAATCCAAGATGGTCCCCTACTTTAAGGCTAGCTAATTAGCAACCTTCACTCCTTCTGCAACCTTAATTCCCCTTGGCCATGTAACCTAACATATTCACAGGTTCCAGAGATTCAGATGTGGAATCTCTGGGGTTGAGAGAGCTTTATTCTGTCTACCATGGTTCTAATGGATCTAGAACTAAAAACCCAGTTCTACCCCTGAGTAGCACTGTACCTCAGGCCAACTAATTAATATCTTATTATTTTAGTCTCTTCTTTTGGAAATTCCTCAATAACAGTTATCTCTTGAACAGGAGTAAGGATAAAATGAGACAATATATGCAAAATATCTAGGCACAGAACTTGGCACCTAGTAGGGCCTCAACATTGTTCACTGCCATCTTCCCATACCATGCTCTCAAAAGTCACTATTGTATTGCGATGGAGCTGAATTTTGGATCCAGGTTCACTTTAGCTTCATAGCCATGTTCTTTGCCTTACACCACACTGCCTTCTGCAAGAAGGTCCCAGTGCTGGGAAAGACTGAGCCACAGATGACCTCACATACACATATTGCCAGCTATGGTCTGCATGTTTGCATCCTCCCAAAATTCATATATTGAATCCTACCCCCCAAAAGTGATGGTAATAGAAGGTAAGACCTTTGGAAGGTAATTAGGTTGTTAGGGCAGAGCCCTTATAAACGGGATAGTAACCTTAAAAAGAGGCCCAAGAGGTTCTTTGCCCCTTCGCCACATGAGACACAGTGAGAAGACATTATCTATGAGGAATGGGTCCTCACCAGACACCACACCTGCTGGCACCTTGATCTTGGAATTTCCATCCTCCATAACTGTGAAAAATAAATTTTTGATGTTTATAATCCACCCAGTCTATGGTATTTGTTAGAGTAGCCCAAATGGACCAAAACAGTGCCCCACATTCCTAGGTGAACACTCCAAGATTTTATTCTGAGAGAGATAAGAGATTTACACTAATTCAACATAACTTCTGAATTGATTTTCTGCTATGTCAAACAGATGACACGTTCAAAGGGATAGCCTGGATTTATCAGTAAATCTATGATTTTCTAATATCAGTAAATATTGTGATTACAGAATTGAGCAATTCTCCATGTTGATTCTATTACCAGTCCTGAATATCCCACGACCCATTACATGGTTACTTTGCGTGATACATAAAATAAATAGCAAATGGTTTGTTTTTCAGAGTTCTCATTTTTTAAAATTATACAACAAGAATATTCCCTTAGGACCATTTTTTTAAGCTACAAAATAAAACAATGAAGCAAGCCAGAAATCTGTCATAAATGGTAGCAAGACCAATCCAAACTCTGGGCTGTATAAGGGAAAGTGCAGCACACAGTGGGCAAACTAATTAGCAACAAATCAAAAAGCACAAATGTGGCTGGAGATCTCCTTGTCACCTCTTCTGAAAAACACAGAAATCTACCTGTTAAGTTCAGTATACTCTTGAGTAGAAAATGCCTTTGCTCTCAGCTGTCCACATCCTTTTCCTGTATTTTATGATGAGAAAAGGGGAATAAACAAGAAAGACATCCACTAATGATGGCACTCTGGTTCTTCTCACTACTTAGACAGAGGTAACAATGTGAGGGGTCTAGAGCACCATGGGTCTTGTTTGGGAGTAATTAAGTAATTAGAAAGAGGAATAATTGACTTATGTGATACAGTGGTGTGAACAAATCAGCATTTGAAAACAACTCATTATCTACAAAACCTCAACATCTTACAATTCAAAAAAAAAAATCACAGAATTTTGACTTTGACTAAAATTTATCTAAACAGCATTTTAATCTTATTTCTTACCAATTATAGCATTTGGGGGGTACGAGGATATGTGTGTTGGGAAAGAGGGATGAAAGGAGGAAGGAAACCCACATCACTATAAGGAAAACAGTGTCTCTGGTTAGTGCCAGGGAAACCTAGTAATATGCAAGCCTGTCCTCTAAGCTTTCAAATCCAGACTGTTCATGGCACTCCCACATTTGAAACTTCATGCCCTCAATTACAAACAGCAAGATCACTCCTGCTTCCAAACAAAACTTTGCTCAGATTTTATAAAAAAGACACTTGCTCTCGAATGTTTATAGCAGCACAATTCGCAATTGCAAAGATGTGGAAACAACCCAAGTGCCCACTGTTACATGAGTGGATTAATAAAATGTGATATATGTATACCCTGAAGCACTACTCAGCCACAAAAAAAATGATGATCTAATTAATATCTTTTGTAACAAACTGGATAGAACTGGAGACCATTCTTTTCCATTTTGCAAGAATGGAAAAACAAACACACATGTACTCAATACTAAATTGGAACTAATCAATCAACACTTACGTGCACATGTGGAAGTAAAACTCACAACTCAAAGGAAATGAAGCAGGTGGGAGGGAGAAGGAGGGGATGGGCAAACTCACACCTAACAGGTACAATGCACACTATCTGGGTGAAGGGCACACTTATAACTTTGACTCAAACTGTGCAAAAGCAAATTATGTAACCAAAACGTGTGTACCCCTGTAATATTCTGAAATTTAAAAAAATATATATTGCTTAGAGAAATGAGGCCTGGATAACAGTTCAGAAGATCAGTGTCACTCAAAAGCAGTCCTGACTAGTGAAAGCCACAGACAGTGTTCTTATCACCAGTCTGCAAAGAGATAAATGCAAAGCCAGAGGGTAAACATTTAGAACCTTTCAGACCAATTTGACAGAACAATTTTATGTCTGTTGAATCTAACAATAAAGAAAAACACCCTTGGGTTTGTATCATTTTTAAAATTTTATTTTATGAATTCTTTTTTGTAAATTTACCAAACTATCAGTCCTTGACAGATGCAAATTAAAACAAAAAACAACTAGTCTCTCATCACAGCTAGTTTGAGAAACACTGCAATAGAACATCCTTTGCAAATACAATAGGCAAACAGAAGTGTCTCAAAGATGTTTGCTGGTGGAAACGATTTACTATGACCCAAGATTACTTTCATTATGCTGAATAGCATAGTAGTGCAGGTAGGTAGAGACAGCAGGACTCAGAAGAAAAGCAAAAAAGAACAAATA